>NC_029780.3:111323557-111324592 GCF_000817695.3 Arachis duranensis | reverse complement strand
CCCAAAGTTACCAATGGCGCTGTCGTAGGTCCCCTTGATTTTCTCCGGCGAAGTCACCGTCAAGCTATTCTTCTCCACCACGAATCTCCCCATTGACGACGGCGCCACCGACAGCAACAGAAACCCTAAAAACAGCGCCAGCGTTGATCTCCGAAGCTTCTTCATATTTTTGGGAGCACCCAGAGACGAATCCGAAACTGGGTTTTACGAGTTCTAAATTGGGATGGCGATACTACTTCTGTGATTCGATGAGTGTAAAAATTGCACCTTTATTCCCAGCTTCTGCTAAAATTAAAAAAGAAAAAAAAAGGGGGGAGAGGGGAAGGAAAAAAGAAACTCTAGTGGAAATTATCGTCGATGCTGCTTTTTAATTTTGAGTTGTTTGAGAAGGGGACTGGAAAAAATAATAAAAAAGCTAAGAAATTGTGGTGTGTTGGTTAATTTTGCATGCTTGATTTGAAGGGTTTGATTGTTTGTTAGGGACAAGTGATTTGTGAAGTCTCTCGCAATCTATAGAGAGAGACTTGGAGACTTGGAAATGGAAAACTCAAAGATCTCTTTTTCTTTTGTGTGAATTTTTATTTATTTCTTTATTTTTTTTCTTTTTCTCACTCTGTTGAGTCCACGGAGACAAAATATTACTCTTCTTAGCTATTAAGCAATTTACTAACTTGGACTCTTCAAAAATCAAAACCTTAGCTTCTTTCCCAAATCAAACTCATTTTAGAAAAATTTTAATTAAAAGATTTATTATAAACCGTCTTGTTGATTTACAATATTATCTATCTTATTATTAAGTCGAATAAGATAGAATTATCAAAAGTGACTAAACACAATAATCAATACTCAAATACAGATGATTACGGAGGAAAATATATTGGATAAGATAATTGATATTAAAGTTAATAAGTTATAGTTTAAATGATATAATTTTTTATTTTTATTTAAAAATTTTAAATTTAAATCTCACTTTTAATTTAAAAAAATAAAAGATAATTGATATTGAATATATTTAATTTTTTTTTATAAAAATGT
>NC_029780.3:111311033-111323522 GCF_000817695.3 Arachis duranensis | reverse complement strand
TATATAAAAAATATTTTTATTTCAAGTAAAAGATTATAATCTATATTATCTATTTTTAATACAAGCATGGATTTGTTATCCGCTTTACTTTGAATTAGTATATTGAGCTTGGCCCATTAATCATTTTTTTTTACAAAATATCTATCATATAATCTTATAATATTTTAATAAAAAAGTTGAAGGTTGGAAATTTATTTTAAATATTAAAATATTGTATAACCAATTTTTTTCTCCTAAAACAAATGACTTACAAAAAAGAATCAATACCTTAAAGATTTGCTTTCTTTCTTGTCAAGTCTAAAAAAAACAAACACACACTTATGAAGAAAGTATAATTAGGAATTTAGGATGGATAAATTTAGTTTTAACTAAAAAAATAATGATCTAATAATAGAACTAAGATTTGGTTGTGT
Source organism: Arachis duranensis (assembly GCF_000817695.3). Classification (NCBI taxonomy): domain Eukaryota; kingdom Viridiplantae; phylum Streptophyta; class Magnoliopsida; order Fabales; family Fabaceae; genus Arachis; species Arachis duranensis. The sequence goes on along the minus strand of NC_029780.3, from coordinate 111,323,109 downwards.
TCAAATATATTTTTAAATCTCAAATTATAATTTGCAAGATAGAAAGTACAATCTCATTGGATCCAATAGACTATACACTGCATCAATCTCATTAATCCAGGGAGTTGATGTTTGTCTTAGAATAAAAGAGATATGCATAGTTAGCTGCACATTAGGTGAACCATAATAATTAATAAACTGAATCATACGCATAATAATAAAGTATAACTAAATCACTAACTGAACCATATTTATTATCATTTTTTAATTTAGATATAGAAGGGAGAATAGTAGAGTGCGCAACTATGGACTATATGGATATTTTATACAGTTGTAGTGTCAACAACAAATTGGACTCTTTTATTTATATTTAAAAAATTAAAAAAATTTACAGTACACGAATTGGATAGTTTAATTTGTGTTTTAGACAATTAAAAAAAATTTAATATTAAAATTGAATCATCCAATTTTATTTTTAAAATTAAAAAAAAATTTAAAAATACAAATCGGACTCTTCGATTTTTTCTCCACACAAATCGGATATCCGATTTGTGTTCTTAATTTTTGTAATAAAAAAATTGGACAGTCCATTTTCTTCACTTCATACTTCAGAAAAAACTGTCCCCACATTCATGTCTAACACAACCCACTTCCATAACTAGGGGTGTTCAAATCCAAACCGATCCGCTCATCCAATCCAATCCAAACCGAAAATCGATTAAAACCGCATTAATTCGGATTTGATTGGATTCTATTTTTTGCAAAGATCGGATTTCGGATCTACTTTTCATAACCGATCCAATCTAATCCAAACCGCACAATGTACTATAATATTATTATTTTATTATTATATTTACAATTATACTTGTAATATGTTCAATTTGTGATACATTTTTCTATTATTCATGTATTATTATTATTTAATAAATATTTTATGTTCAAAATGTTATTTATTTATTTATTTTAACTAATCTATAATTTTATTTCTATTGTTATGTTATCGTTAACTTTTTAAGATATTGTTAAGACTTGATATGTCATTGTTGATTATTTAAAACTTGATGTTAAAACTTGTTATATGTATTTAATTTTTTTATTTAAAAAACCGCAAATCCAAACCGATCTAAACTGTTTGTAATCAGATCGGATTTCAAAAAAAAAAGTTTATCCAATCCAAATCGCACCGCACATAAATTTAGCGTTCAAATCGGATAACTTTTTTCCTTAAAACCGAACCAAACCGCATGACAAACACCCTATCCATAAATCATGCACAACACATACAGAATTTACATATCCAAAAAAATAAACCTCTCTATTATTCCTCATATGACTTCTACTAAATTTTCATGTGAAATATAAAACATATTACAAAAATAAAATAATACATATATTTATATATAAATATATCATAATTAATTTAGTAAGTGAATTTTTTATGTATATAATATTTTTTGTGTCTTTTTATAAAAAAGATCAACCACAATTATTGTAAAGTGTTCTTCACGTGCAAGATTTTTATAATAATAAAAATATAAATATTTATTATTTTGAAAATCTTAAGTAGTTGAAAAAGTAATAAGAAATCTAACACTGGATAATTATATTATTCTTTAGCATTTCAATGCATTATCATATGTGAGCAGAACACTGAGGTTCACTTGCCTGTAGGTTCAAATGAAAACGTGTACCAACCAATCACGAGTTGACAAGTGTTTGGAGAAACCTCACGTGGACCAATTAAGAATGCAACAATAACTTTTTAAATTTTAATTGCTCAACACTTAAAATAAAATGAGAGGCAGCTACACAAATTTGTAATTAACAAACTATGATTTATCATACTAAGATTCTTCTGGCAACCGTGAATCATGGAGATGTTCAGCTTCCATCATCCATGGCTCATGGCTGCTAGAGTGACGGCTCATATTTATAAAGAAATAAGAAAACTTAAATTTATTGGAAAATTTATAAATTGTGTGTAAATAATGTTTTTAGCCTTTTAGTACTCTATAAATATTAAGTGACATATTTTAAATGTACCACAATTTTAAAGTAATATATTTATTTCTTAACGAAAAAAGAATTTAGATGATAATGTATCAATGTGAAAAGGAATTCCTTTTCTTTCTTTAGTTTTTCTTCACAATTGGATCTCTTTTTTTTTTCTTGTGGTTTTCGTCTACCTTTGGGGCTTCAAATTGGAAAATGATTAATAAGTGTCTTGGGTATGGATTGGACCATCCAAATCAAGGTTTTTGAATCAACCAAACCTTACAAATAGATGTAGTTCACGAGTCCAATCAAAATAGTAAGAGAAGAGAGAATTTGATAACAAAAGAGGTAATTGGGCCTTGGCCCAGTCATATTATCAAACACAAAATAACCAGAGATGGAGTGAGAGAGAGAGAAACATTGTTGTAGGGGTGGCAACGGAGCGGGTAGAGCGGATTTTTCTTCTATCCGACTCTGCTCCACCTTACAATAACTCGCATAGAACCTGTCCGGTTCTTATTCGTGGGTAGTAAAGAGTTGAACCATAACGCGCCTCCACGAGTACCTACTCTACCACTATCCGTCTCTATAATTATTAAAATTCAATAAATAAAATTAAATTTTAAAATTTATACAACCATCATCACATACATAATATAAATTAAAGTAAAATTTTAAATATGATACAATATTATTAATCATTTACTAATTATTTTACGTATATTATATATTAAAACCCAGCCCCACTCCCGTCCCGCTCAAGAACCGCCTCACTAAAAATCTGTCCCGAGTGGGTACCCGTGGATTTGGATGGTGTTGTCATCCCTACATTGTTGTCTCAATATCAAGTGTTAATAAAAAATTTTCGTAACCAACGAGTTGATCGATTGATCAGCTCACTCATCCGTTTAAACGAGTAACGGGGATTCCGAAAGAGAAAGTATGAGAAACCAATGTAATTAGTGTATAATGTGTATAATGAGAGTATTTTTTAAATTAACATTAAATGATAATTAAATTAATTAATTACAAAATTATTTTCAATTTTAAATACAAAGCAAATAAGGATTCCAAACAGTCAGGAACACCTCTTGCTGCCGTAGCCCTCAACATCCACCGCCGTGGCGTCGCGTGACCTGAAGCCTTCATTAGCAACGATCAGAACTGCAGCGCCAACCTCCTTCGTGCATCTTCCCCCCACTGGCAGTAGCTTCTTCGATCGGCTCCGGTCCTGCACCGCGCATCCATTGCGCGAGCTCGTCTTTCGACGTCGGTCTGTCTCCGCGCCAGTAACCTACATGGTGTGCGTGCCCAGCATCCGCCTGACTCCTGCCTCCTTCATCAGCCAGTTGAAGTCGTGACCGTTGGATGGGTCACGATCGCATTGGTGTTACGGCCCACTCACATCTACCAATGTCGTCTTCTTCTCATCTGTTCAAATATTTTTTCTTTTTTTTTTTTCATTTTCATTTTATGGTTACATCAAATCATAAGATTCATAGGTCAAATTATATATATTTTTCTTTTTTAATAAAAATTAAATTGTTGGATGATCATAGTTGCTTCTTCTGTTTATTCATCTTTTTCTTCTTCTATTTTAATGGTCAGTTTAAGATAGTCATTTTAGTAAGTATGAAGATCTTTATTTTAAATTTTATGTAGATGATTATTTTGACTGAATTGGGTTTAGTTATATATAATTAAAATATGTTGGATGTTCAATTCATTAGGTAAGTAGATGATTATTTTTATTCTTAAGTGGATGGTTATTTTTACTAAAGTTGAGTGGCATGTAGCAAGTCAAGCAGCGGAGGTGAAATGAAATGATTATTGATGAAGGTGGGGTGGCTGCCGGTTAAAAAAGAAAAGGGTATTGGAGTGAAATGTTTTGGTAAATTAAAATTTTGAATGGTTATTTTTTTGAAATAATTAATTGGATTTTTTGAAAATTTAAAATTTAAAATTTAAAATTTGATATGAAATAACTGAATGAAAATTTTTGAATTTAGAATAATATGTAAAAGGGTTTTTATAATTTATCTTTATTAGACTAATTAACTAGCCATTATACACATTGTCAAGATTTCTCATTGCCTCTCTAGCGAGATTCCGACTGAAATTATCTATACTCCTTACAATTTTCTCATTAATTAAGGACACAATATCAGAGAGTTGAGTTGGACTATGAAACCAAGTACTGCCAAAATATCAAATTTTACATGGTATGGTTGAGTAATCAAAGATATACAATGCCTCAATAATAATTTTCATGCATAAAACTTATAAGTGTCTTTCATGGTGTTACATTTTCCATATAGTAGCGTGCACTTTTATGAGCTAATGTGTCTTCAAAGGCACCCTTACCCTTACCCTTTCTCTTTCTCTTCCCAGGCCACCTTCATCCATCCATCTCACATCACCATTTCCCAATAGTGTCACACTCCCACTGGCCTTCTTATAATTGATTACCTTATCATATTTAGCAACGTTATATATCAACAATTATGATGAAATAAACTCTAAACTTATGTTAGTAAGGTTATATGTGTTGGACCATTTGGCTAGTGGTGCCATGCTATAAATGGAAGAACCAAAGCTGCTTTTGTTTCATTTAAGCATCCTATAATCATTATATATCTCAATCCACAAGCAACCTGCAACCACACTATAATCTGTTATATATAAATCAAACCAGAGAGATCACAAACATAACATAAAGAAATTCCATAAAGACCATGAAGAATAAACTAGTATTGTTGTCATTATCTCTTTGCCTTTGTGTTGTGGTAGTTCCAATTAGGAGCCAAAAGCATGCATGTGACAAAGGCTTTTCTCAAAGAAGCAAATTCCCATTTTGTAACACTTCATTAACATATGAGATCAGAGCCAAAGACTTGGTTTCACGGCTAACACTTGAAGAAAAGGCAGAGCAATTAGTGAACCCTTCAAGCGGTGTGTCAAGGCTAGGTGTCCCTGCATATGAATGGTGGTCAGAGGCACTTCATGGTGTATCAAACTTGGGTCCAGGGACACGCTTTGACAAAAGGGTCCCTGGTGCCACAAGCTTCCCAGCAGTGATTCTATCAGCTGCAAGCTTCAATGCAACACTTTGGTACAACATGGGACAAGTTGTGTCCACTGAGGCCAGAGCCATGTACAATGTGGACTTGGCTGGCCTCACTTTCTGGAGTCCTAATGTCAATGTGTTTCGCGATCCAAGGTGGGGTCGCGGCCAAGAAACTCCCGGCGAGGACCCTCTTGTTGTGTCTAGATATGCTGTCAAGTATGTCCGGGGATTACAAGAAGTGCCTGATGAAGCTAGTTCCAAAGCTGATCGCCTTAAGGTCTCAAGTTGTTGTAAGCATTACACTGCTTATGATCTTGATAACTGGAAAGGCATTGATCGCTTCCATTTTGATGCAAAGGTAACGATTTACAAATTTAGTGCATGATCATTATCATATGAACATTGTAATGTATAAATTGATTGTATATTTCAGGTGACAATGCAAGACTTGGAGGACACGTATCAGCCTCCATTTAAGAGCTGTGTGGTGGAAGGTCATGTTAGTAGTGTCATGTGTTCTTACAATAGGGTCAATGGAGTTCCCACTTGTGCTGATCCAAACCTGCTCAAAGGGGTAGTAAGAGGTCAATGGGGTTTAGACGGGTTTGTCATTTATAAAATAAAATGCAGTTATTTTCAATTCTTTTCTTTTTAGTTTTTATACGAGACAATGAAGTGAAGCTTAGCTCACTGATGTTGTACTCTACATGCAGATATATTGTTTCAGATTGTGATTCAATTGAAGTATATTATGATGCAATTCACTACACTGAAACACCTGAAGATGCTGTGGCTCTTGCACTGAAAGCAGGTAAATATCATCACTCATGTTAACACCAACAAAAAGATTCTAGAATTTTTCTGACAAGGAAGAAAAACTATACCATTAACATGCAGGTTTAAATATGAATTGTGGGGACTTTCTAAAAAAATACACGCCAAATGCAGTGAAGTTGAAGAAGGTAGATGTATCTGTTGTAGACCAAGCACTGGTGTACAATTACATAGTTCTAATGAGATTAGGCTTCTTTGATGACCCCAAATCACTTCCATTTGCAAATCTTGGACCATCTGATGTATGCACTCAAGAGAATCAGCAATTAGCCTTAGATGCTGCAAAGCAAGGAATAGTTTTGCTTGAAAATAGTGGATCTCTTCCCTTATCAAAAACCAAGATAAAGAAACTGGCTGTGATTGGTCCAAATGCCAATGCAACCACAGTTATGATTAGCAACTATGCTGGAATACCTTGCCGCTACACTAGTCCATTGCAAGGACTAGAGAAGTACATTTCTTCTGTGAGTTATGCACCTGGCTGCAGCAATGTTAAGTGCAGCACTCAGAGCCTTTTCGGAGCAGCAACTAAGGCAGCATCAGGTGCTGATGCAGTTGTGGTGGTTGTGGGATTAGACCAGTCCATTGAAGCAGAAGGCCTTGACAGAGAGAACTTGACACTACCTGGATTTCAAGAGAAGCTTGTTAAGGATGTTGCTCAAGCTACAAAAGGAACATTGATTTTGGTGATCATGGCAGCTGGCCCAGTCGATATTTCTTTCACTAAGAGTGTCAGCAACATAGGAGGAATATTATGGGTTGGATATCCTGGTCAAGCTGGTGGAGATGCCATAGCTCAAGTAATATTTGGAGACTACAACCCAGGTAATGTTTTTTCTATCATTAGTTAATGGATTATGTCAACAAAGCTTTAGAAAGAAACTAACAGTGAAGTATTCATATTATTTTTAAGGTGGTAGGTCCCCTTATACATGGTACCCAGAATCTTATGTTGATCAAGTACCAATGACTGACATGAACATGAGAGCCAATAGAAGCAGGAATTACCCTGGAAGAACCTACAGGTTCTACAATGGAAGCACTCTCTATGAATTCGGACATGGATTAAGTTACTCCACATTCACCACCTATGTAGCATCAGCTCCCAACACCATAGTGATCAAGAACTCATCATCCATTCATTCAAAACTTGAGTTCCTCACCGATGTTCAAGCAATTGATGTTTCCGCCATAAGTTGCCTTGACTTAACATTCTTGCTTGTGATTGGTGTGAAGAACAATGGACCCTTTGATGGATCTCATGTGGTGCTAGTGTTTTGGAAGCCAGCAATGACTGAGCTTGTGCCTGGTGCTCCAATTATGCAGCTGATAGGATTTGAAAGAGTGCAAGTTAAGGTTGGGATGACAGAATTTGTAACGGTGAAAATAGATTTATGTGAAGAATTATCAGTAGTGGATGGTGATGGTAAGAGAAATCTGATCACTGGACAGAACACTATTGTGGTTGGTTCTTCCAGTGATAACCAAGTCACACATAACATTGATTTTAAGCTTTCAGAAATGGTGGATGGAGAACACTTCATGTCTCAGTGATACCTCTGCTGGGAAATAGCCATAAGCCCATAACATAATAACACTATCTATCTATCCATTATTATGGAAGTGATGAGTTTAATTACATTTTGATAAGTACAATAGAAAATTTATTTGTGATTAGCTCACTTTTACTTTGACACCTAAACAAAATCTTATTCACAGATATTTTTATGTATTTGATATGATATTAAATATTTATATTTATATAAAATAAGTTGATGCAAAATTAATTACCAGAAAAAGGAAAATCATAATCGCTAGAAGAAGGGCTTGAACCTTCGACCTTGTAGTTAACAGCCACACGCTCTAACCAACTGAGCTACTCCAGCTTGATGATATAATTTGAAAATTAAAATTTACTAATCTTATTTTCTATATTTCTAAATCTTCTGGTCGGTTCAGTTTAGTGCACATCTAACCGGGTGTTATTCGTGTTTCCATTCGTTGACAAATGTTAACTATACCATAATGCGGTCATTAAATTCACTAATTAATTAGTGGCATATGGATGTCACTGAAATTGATGAATGAATTCACACAATCACTAATTCTGTGGTTCCGTGGATTGTTATAAGAAAAAACAAAGTCCCGTTGGATATTCAGTATTCACTACGCGCAATAACAAAGCCGCCGAAGCAAGGAATATCTAATCCCTATTGGTCAAAACTATATCCATATAAGACCATATCCATCCATATGTTATTAGGTGGCTATTCTAATAAAAATTTTATGATTTTTATTATTTGAAAATATTTTATTTTGATTATTGAATAATAAATTGTAAGATTTAATTTTTATATATTATAAAAATGTTATATTATTTGAAGTGTGATTAAATAAAAAAATTTTATTTTTTTAAACAAAAATTATCTTAAAAAAATATTTTTAATATTTTTATTGGAGTAGTTGACTAGTTGCCATATTATTATTATATAAGATACAAAGAACACATGACAAGCGAAGCAAAAGTCAAAGTCAGAGTTATCATACTCGAGCATTGCAGTTCCATTTTCAATTGCCGAGTTAAATTATTCAAAGCCTTACCAACTTTTCCCTTTATTGCAAGCAAAATTGTTTAAAAACACCATACATGCATTAATCTTTTACTTCTCTAACTAATAATAAAATATCACACGTTATTAATGACTATATTCTAATGTCAAAGTGACCTTACAAGTCAATGAAATTATTCCATCCCATCCATTTGTGGCACTGCTGGAAATTTCTTAGTACCTTTCATAGCACACCAATTTTGTTGCAGTATAAATACATTTCCTCCTTAGAAACCTTCAGCAATACAAACCAAATTAAAGAATCAAAATTCATCTGCTGTTCAAGATTGTCAAAGGCTGTTATTAGCTGTGACTTGTGAGGGAAAGAATGGAAGGTTTGATTCCATATCTTTATCAAGCGATAAAGAAGCACCAAAATAATCACCATCATGATCACCACCACCACCACCATGGAATGAAGAGGAGCTTGTCCCATTCCGAGAGCTCGAACCGGAGCTACCATTTGCTCTTGGGGTCAGACTCCTTCACTGGATCATCTCACAGGAGAACAAGGTCTGAGTCTCACCCTCCCAACAATAATACTACAGCTGAAGGTGTTGATAGCTTCTTGGTCAGTCCCAGAGGCCCTTTCGCCGTTGCTCCTCCTCCTCCAAATGCTGCCGCCACAACTAGTGCTAAATCTTTTGCTGCAAAAGTCTAATTGATGCAAAATGAAAGATGTTCAATATTTTTTGTTTATCTTATCCCTGCCACTTTTAGATATTATTGTTTATCTTCTTTTCTGGTATTTACATAATTCATTTGTTTAAGATGATGGGTGAGTATCATTATTTGTCATCTAATTGTGTATACATCTGCTCTTGAAGACTGATTCTTAGAGTATCAACTGTAATGAACACGACTAGCTTTGGATCCATTATTTATTTAACTACTTTTTTATTCACGGATATAAATTGATTCATTACTCTGAGTACCTCTTTACTGGTGAAATAAAAGAGCTTTCTTTTCAGTTTTCATATTGTCAAGAATAAAAAAACTAAAAGTGAAATACTATTCAACAATGAAAGCTCTCTAGGTTGGTAGGAATAAAAAATTCAAAGATGGAAAAGTAGCCGTGGCTTACTAAATATTTTTTAGTTGGTGGCATACTCTCTTGTGTTAGTAAACTTACTATGTATATGCTATTAGAGTCTTACACTCAACTTTAACAGACATGCATAAAATTCACCAAAAGGACTAAACTCTCAACATGTAATTTATAAAACGAAATCAGCAAATGTTGCAAGTCATATTTTGACATTGTTCGACAAAACACGAAATAAACTATGATTTCCAAGAAAACAATCATTACAGCTTATCAAATACTGGTTATTTTTTCAGATATCATGAAGCCAAGAGTGCTTCCAGCTTTGCAATCTGGTCATCATCGTTCTTTGGCGTAGGGTCCTTATTAACCTCTTGGTACAAATCATGTTTCCACTTCTCTGCTCGGGTCTTGGTTGGTTGATAACCCTGTCTTCCGTGGAATCTATCTCTTCCCCTGTAATTACCATTGCCTCCATTGGCCCCATACCTAACTCTTGATGAAAAGCCATCCCTCCTAGCTTCAGTCCTATTTGGTAATCTGTCATCTGCATTTTGCTTCTCAGGTCTATCCATATGGTTGGGGTTGCTGCTTTTTTCTTCCTTCCTTTCATTCCTTTCTGAAGACTGGTCAGTATGGACAGCCTTTACCACCATCCTTGTTGCTGGATTAACTTCTCCTGAATCCACTGGAATCTTCTTCTCCCTAAATGCTGGCCTTCTCCTCGTAGTAGTAGGTTGCTCATCTTTCCTCTCAGAAAAACCACCCCGTCGCTGGAAACTGTCATCCAATTTAGTATGTGATTTCTCATCTCTTGGCTCTCTACTATGACCTGTCTCCACCTTTTCATTATACTCTCTGTTCTGAGAAGAGACTTTTCCTGCATGAATATCTGGTGTCAATATTCATACACAAGAAACCAAACGGTTAATATATATCAAAAAGTATTTAAAGAAGGACGGAAACTCACCACCAGCTTCCCTACGATCAGCATTTCGACCAACCTGCCCAGCATTACCACGTTCATCATGCTGTTATAAAACATGCATAGGCAAGCCTAAGATGGTTACATGTGAGGGCACTTGAAAGCATGGGGCTGAACAAGAATCCCGCTACATCACACCCGAAAAATAGTTTGGATAAACTGAATAAACAATCAAGCATGCAAAATGATTTTAAATCCGCAGCTGGAAAACAATTTCCAGGTCATCTTGAAAATTATCATTAAGGCATTGCTTTCAGCCCAAGATGATGAATATGCAACTTCTTACAAATCAACATCTGTGAGAACAATTTTCAGCAATTCTAGGAGAGGAATCGCTTTTATACAGCTTGGATGGCCAACTAGGCAAGTACAAACTATTAGTATCCTAAACCCAGAATTCAGTCACGACCTTTGTTAACATTTATATGATACAGATCTACTGGAACAACTTAGTTCACATGTAAACAAGCAATGCTCCTACATTTACTCAATTCTAGAATAATAATAATAAAAAAAAAACTGAAAAACAATTACTTTGTAGCTTTTACTACACCTGATAATAAGAGTGGGATCTTGGAGGTTGAGTAGGATCAGATGAATGCTTGGATGGTTCATTATGATCATTTGATTTCTTGTCAGCAACATCTTTGTTAACTTCCTTAGAACGATTTAGCAAATTGGGTCTTTGGTCCCGATCCGTATGGTCTCCTCCATTTGTTGCTACTCTGTCCTTCTCTCTCTCCCTCTCTCTTTCTCTTTCTTGTCTTCCATCCCTTCTATATCTCTTGGGACTAAAAATAGCATCACACATCAACTCACTTTTACCAGCGCCTTTGCTTGAATTTTACAGATATAATTTTTTTTTTTTGAAAAAGCGTTTGTGTTTTTCGTTAAACTTTCCAAAATTTCTGAGAATAAGCATTTGATCGTAAACTAAGCTAATCCAAACATGATACCAGAGTGAATTTAAACTAACCCTAGTTTGAACAGAAAATGATGCGATTACAAAATATAAAAGTAGACATTAAGAAATAGAGCGATTAGGAACCTGAATTAAGGATAATGCGTTAGCATACCTGGATTCTGAATCGAACTTAGAATGGTAGCGCTTCGAATCAGAGTCTCGACGAGACATGAGATTTGTAGTGTAATTCAACGATCCTGAGCTAGTTTTAGTTTTAGGGCTAAGCTTCTGTTTGTGTGCCACTTCATGCTATCCATTCTCACATGCGGCGGATTCTACCCAATGCCTCTTTCAACATTACACACCAGCCGCACGATCCTCATCTTTCATCTTGTTCGTATTTGTCATGAAAATAAGGTTAAATTTGTTGTAAAACAACTAAATATATAAGGAAGATGTAAATAAAAAATAAAAAAATATAAATATAGAACTTTAGTTTTGATATTCACCAAAATAATTATGTAATATAATAATAGAAGAAATTTATATATTTATTGTTATTATATATTAGTAACAATAATATATATGAAAAGTGACTTCATTTTCAACCTTCATACATGGTCATCCACATTTTATCACAACAAAATTTACTATCTTC
>NC_029780.3:111309018-111310926 GCF_000817695.3 Arachis duranensis | reverse complement strand
TTAAGAATATTGTATAAAATATTTTTAATTTTTAATGCATTAAATAAATAAAAATTTGAAATTTTGTATATTATATTATTAAAATATACTTTTAAAACATAAGATAAGTAGAATAAAAATGTGAAAAATAAAATTTTTTATTGAAAAATAATAATACTATACCTTAGTCTCATAAAATAATGATTCTAACATATTTTTCAAAAGATGTATCCGAATAAGGGGAAGTAATTTTTTTATCTATATATTTTTTTATGTTTTTAGGATATAAAAGATATTTTTATTTTTTTTCATTTTTTATGAATTATTTTTAATATTAAAATAAAAAATATACAAGAAAACTATTCATAACAAATTAATGCATCTAATATTTTTTGTCTACAACTATCTCTATATTAGGTAAAATTAATGATAAACGTTGGTTTTGCACATATCACATAGAACACACAGTTACACTCTCTAAGTTAATATGAAATTTTATTGTTTGAGAAAAAATATCTTAACGTTTTTTTAAGTTAAATGTTATGAGAGATACAAATTTGATCCATCGAAATTAACAAGAAATATTTTAAAATTAGAAAAAGAAATTCACTTGGGTAATAAATATAAGTTAATAATAAACTTAGATTTTTTTATGTCATCAACCTTTGAGAGTTTTTATTTTATCTTTCAAATTCTTTAATAAGATATTAGTTGTTTGTACGGATAAATAAAAATACTAAAACATTCATTTATTTATGTACAAAATTTATAAGAATTTTTATAAATAAAAATAATAATTTACTCATTTTTTTCTAAATATAAAACTAATTTACATCAATTTGCTAGGGACATTCTAAACTTTGTTAATAAAAAATGTAGGTTATGAAAAACTGTTTTTTGGGAACATCAAGGCTACATTTGGAAGAGAAATTAAATTAAGATTAAGAGATAAAAATTAAAAGATAGAGATAGAAACTAAATTAAATTTTTGTATTATATTTGATTTAAAATATACGGTACTAAGTTATATTTCAATATCATATTTGGTTTAAGATAAATACGAAAATTGAAAAATAAATTTAAAATTTATAAAATTAAATAAAAGTATTTTTTAAATATATGTTTAAAATTTTAGTCTTTATTTCTAAAAATTTCTGTCTATGTATTTCTAAAAAAAAATAAGATAACAAAGAGACTAAAATTTTATCTCACAAAAAAGTATAAAACTAAAAATTTAGTTCCAATTTATAATCACCAGACACATGAAGCCTAATCATAGTTATCAAATCCGAACCGGATCAATTAGTTCGACCGAAAAACCGATAAAATCAGATCTTAGACCGGTTCGGATTAACCATCTAACCGGATAAGCATACGAACCGATCAAACTCAGAAAACCCGATCAAATCCGGTCTAAATCGAGAATTGAACCGGACCGATTGACCCACTGACATCAGCACGCGCACACTCAAATCTCAAAAAATTGGAGCATATACCAGCGCTGGGGTTCGAACTTGAAACATTCAAGTTATAAAAGAAGTTTGCCACCACTTGAACAAAGTTACTTTCTGTCCTTAATCTTATCTTTTAATAAATATATTATTAATTAATAGATATATCCTAATTAATAACTTATATATTAATTCTTTTAGTCATGCAAATTTAAGATATTTTACTTATCTTTTAGTCATATTAATTTAATTTATTTTTGTTTTATATTTAATCTTTCTTAAATTAATTACTTTTTAATTATATCATTATTAAAATAAAAATTAAACTTTGTTAAATATCTATAAATTAAAAAAAGATAAGTAAAATTTTTTTATTAATCATGACATATTTTTGTTATTGATAATTATATGATATCTATTAATATTAATATTTTTTAACATATATTTGAATAATGTAATAGATACTAATTAATTAAAG
>NC_029780.3:111299253-111307675 GCF_000817695.3 Arachis duranensis | reverse complement strand
CATCTACATTGTTCACCATATAACTAACTAACATATTTATGGAATAAATGCAGGACTTGGTGTCCATTCCTTACCTTATGATTATTCTGCTACTACTGAGGCAAGAATACATAAAGTCTCATGAATAAGAATCATATTCTAAAATAATGGAGACTAGAATACTACAGTGTTTTTTCTAAGCTACTAAAATATTTGTATATGTTCACCATTTGCTTCTGAGGTTCAAGAATACATGATAATTTAAAAATATAACTTAAACCAGACAAATACTTAAATCATTTATGTGATAGTTTCTATAAACCATTGACACATAAGCGGTTGTTGACAATGCCTTGATGAAGCAGTGTGTGGCAGAAACACCAAGAGCACAGTATGGTGGGGGCATTATAATAAATCCAGGATTTGATCACAGCATAGATGGTTGGACAGTATTCGAAAATGGTTCTATCGAGGAACGAATATCCAATGCAGGCAATAGATTCATTGTTGTGGGAAACAGTACTCAACCATCAGATAATTTCTCCCAGAAGGTCCAACTTAATAAAAGAATGCTATACAACTTTACTGGTAACTTAGACTTTGAAGACAGCATTCTCATACATACAATCTATGTTCTAGACTTGTTATTACCTCTAGTATCATGAGTTGTGTTTCAACCAGAAATTTGTGACTTTATTTCCATATTCAGCTTGGTTTCAGCTCAGTGAAGGAAGTGACAGTGTCAGTTATATTTAAAACGAATGCAACTGAGCTGATTCGAGGAGGCCACGTGGTAGCAAAGCATGGATGCTGGACTCAGCTAAAAGGTGGCATAGTTGCCAACTACTCAAGCCCTGCTGAGATTCTTTTTGAGGTGAAGTGAAAAACTTTCTAGACTTAATACCTGCATGTTTCTCAGCTTTAAGAGCATGAAAAAAATAGTCAAATGCTCAGATGGTTCTGGTTTTCTTTTATTTAGATATCTTTCAAATTTTGTGAAGTGAAATTGATTCAACCATGCAGACCAAGAACTCAAAGCTGGAAATATGGGCTGATAGTGTTTCCTTGCAACCATTCACCAAAGAGCAATGGAGATCACATCAAGATGAAAGCATCGAGAGGGTAAAGAAGTGCATACCCTTTTAATTTTTTTAGTTAAAAGTGTGCATACCAAGCATGAAAGTTTATGCTTCTGTTCTACTTCCATCAAGACTAAGTCTTTGAATTAAACTTGTAGGTACGTAAGAGCAAGGTGAGGTTCCAAATAATACATACAAAATGAAACAACATTAGAAGGAGCAAGTGTCACCATCAAACCAAAAAAAAGTCTGTTTTCCCCTTTGGATGTGGAATGAACTTCCATATCCTCACAAGCAGCGATTACCAGAACTGGTTTGCATCGAGATTCAAATAGACAACTTTCACCAATGCCATGAAGTGGTATAGCACAGAGGAAATTCAAGGCCAAGAGAACTACACCATAGCAGATGCCATGATGGATTTCACCAAAGAGAATGACATTAGTGTCAGAGGCCACAACATTTTCTGGGACAATGAAAACATGCAGCCTAAATGGGTCAAGTCCTTATCTTCTGATGAGTTAAGGGAAGCAATAGAAACAAGAATAAATTCTGTGGTATGAAGGTGAACTCATTGCATGGGATGTGGTGAATGAGAATCTGCACTTCAGCTTCTTTGAGGACAATCTTGGTGAAAATGCTTCTGCAAAGTATTTTTCTAAAACTTACCAGCTTGATCCAAAACCATTATTGTTCATGAACGAGTATAACACTATTGAATATAGTGGTGATAGAGCTTCCTGCCCAGCCAATTATATTGCGAAAATGGCGAAGATTCGGTCATTTCCAGGAAATGAAGGAATATCAGCAGCAATAGGGCTGCAAGGCCATTTCACTGCTGGCCAGCCAAATCTTACTTACATGAGAGCTGCTCTTGATGCTTTTGATACTACTTCACTTCCAATATGGCTCACAGAAGTGAGTGTGGATTCAGATCCAAATCAAGTATTTCTAATGTTTAAGATATGAAAACATGTTAATTTGATCAGTGTCATCCTTAGAATTCGATAGAGACTATCTTCTTAGAATTTTAGAATAAAGTTGTACAACTTTAATTAACTATAGCTTATGACTTAATGATAAGACACCAAATTATATTCTCATTCTTGATTTTTGGATGGGAAGCAGGCAGAGCACTTGGAAGAAATTCTAAGAGAATAATACTCTCATCCTTCTGTTGAAGGGATCATCATGTTTGTTGGTCCGGCAATAGCTGCAGGTTTCAAGGACATGGCTCTCACTGATGAGAATTTTCAGAATACTCTGGTCAGTGACGTTGTGGACAAGCTCATCAGTGAGTGGCAAACTGAGCCTCAGAAAGCCATAGCAGACAGCACTGGATTTATACATTTTTCACTGCATCATGGAGAGTATGATGTAACTGTGACACATCCTCTTGGCCACTCCTCAAAAACACTGAATCTAAGTGTAAGAAAAGATTCTACACAACAAACCATCCATGTCAAAATGCATTCATAAAAGCTATAGCAAACATGTAAAACTTTGAAAGATCCTGATAAAATATTATATAATATTATTTTTTATGAAATTTGATTTTCAATAGTTATGCAAACGAACGATCAAAGTAGGTTCCCTCACTCTAGTATTATGAAACAAGCACCCAATATATTTGAGTATACTTATTGAGTTCAAATTGTAAAAATAAAAAATAAAAACAATGTATGTTTCCTTAAAGTATAATACTTCGAACTTTGAAGCCTGGCACATCTTCACTTCCCTGACACTGAGCTATGCTCTGTTTTATTGGTGCATTCAGGCTTAAATGATGAGTTTCCAAATGTTCTTTAATATTCACATTTGTCTTATACATCTCTTTCCATATGATTTCATTAAGATCTTTCAACTTTGTACATGTTTGATAACTTCTAGGTATGCATTTTGACCTGAATCATTTGTTGTGATGACTCTTCAGTTAAAGATTGTGGGTTTTGGAGTTGTGGCAAAGAGGATGTGCTATAATAATATTGTAATATCAGCAAACACAGATTTCAGATTCAAACTTAATAACATTAATTCAACATGAATAATTAACATCTTACAAAGTGCTGTCACTATTAGCATAATCTGAGTACTAGTGATCACTAAAATTGCACCCTTTTTTTGGTCCAAAAGTGCAAAATATTCATTATCATGTGATCCCACAAAAGTTTAGATGGTTTGATATTATCCTCCTAGTCCAAAACAGACAAAAGTAAAATACATCAAAGTCCTAACAGCTAAGTGAAAAGTTCTGATCTTTGATTAAGTGAAAGGAAAGATTTACTAACTAGTTACATAAACTACAAAAATGAAGAAAGAGATTAGAGTTGATCCTTCTTTCCGTTTGAGTCATCTGTTGTGTGTTGGATTCGAATTGCTTGAAGGAGCCTTCTTCAAACTCGGCTCTACAGATTTCTGAGAAGGTTCATATGATCTTTTCAATTTATCTATACTTTTTGAGGAGGCGGCATGAGCTAGCAGCTTCTGCGTCGCCAACCTATCTGTCAGATTAATTCTATTCTCACAATTGACTGAAACTATAGAGCACATGATTAAATGTATGATAACCAGAACGAAGAGATCCGCCAGAGCTCGCTGAGTGGCAGCTTTCATGGCAGATTTTATTTGAAACAACAATTGACAACAGTTATTATAAAGGAATTCTGGTGCTTGAAACTACCCCATTGCAGAGTTGGAAGGCATGTTTGTGTTGTAATTTATGGCTAAGGTAGAACTGGAATAGACAAGTGTATCTAAAAGTGAAGAGGTTGTTGGTGGTTAAAGATTTCTGTGGAAAATGAAGAATTTAAGAGGTTTGAGTCATGGACTCTGATAAAGTATCAAAATTATCGGGTAATGCATAAATAGCGGCTTGCTTGCACTCTTACAATGATGAGATTAAACATAATTTAACATTTCTCCAACCAATCAATGGTTGTTTAGAAGATCCAGATTTAGATATGAAGGGGGAAAAGGACAATGCATTTTTGTTTTTTGGCGGGTTAGAACGTGGAAAGGAAGGAGCATGTCATGTGATCCTTATCAAATCTCATACTTACTCTGACATTTCTACAATCTTTACATCACATGCCAATTTGTATATGTGACTAATTCACATGATATAAAATTGGTTGTCTTCATTTGCTGATATTCTTGACAATATTAATTTGAATCATTGCTTTTAATCCTGATTAGGTGTGACAGTCACAGCTAAACTTGACAGGCAAGACCACTTTCCAGGAACATGAAGTACAAAATGTATTTTGGTGATCTGCATGTAACATAAACAAAACAAACGAGTTCATTATATTCCTAAAGTGGTAAGCATTTCCATAGAAATCAATAATGGAGTTATTTCCCAAAACACAATGTTTATGGAAGATACATTTATAATATGTGTGGAATTGTATTCAGTGCCATCTTTGCATAAGTAGCACCATTTGCTCTATAATTGTAAGAATGAATTTGACACAGTAAAATAAGAAAGAATAAAAGCAAACATAGAAGTTATACAACTATCTGTTTGCTAAAATACTTTCGTCTCATTCAGTTCCATCAGTAACTACTGAAGCATCCTCTTTCCAGATAAGGTTATCATAACCAAATATTCTTGCAAAACAAGAAACTAACTGCTCCTGCATTATTTCTTCAGGTGGAAGAACAGAATCTGTCTCCCTTCTCAGTGATGTAACTTCTTTATCAGCAATTCCACAGGGAACAATGTGCCTAAAGTAGCTTAAATCAGGGTCAATGTTGAATGCCAACCCATGAGAAGTGATTCCATTTGATATCCGAACACCAATGGCACCTATCTTCCTTTCTCCAACCCATACACCTGTCTCACCAGCTAGTCCAGGACAAGCCTTCACACCATATTGAGCTGCCATTTCAATCATAGTTAGCTCCATTTTTTCCACATAACTTCGAGCACCGATTCCCATGTCACGAAGTGATATGATAGGATATAAAATGGCTTGGTGTGGACCATGAAATGTAATGTCTCCTCCCCGTTGTGTGTAGTGAAGTTCAGCTCCAATTTGTTCCAATTCCGACTGTGGGATTAATAAATTATGAACAGTTTGTCTCTTGCCAACAGTGTATGTAGGTGGATGTTGCAAAGACAGAAGAGTATCACATATCCTATGAGATTTTCTATCCAAGACCAGCTTTTCTTGCAGTTTCAAGGCATCCAAGTAGTTGACAACTCCCAGTTTCAAGACCTCAAGGCTTCTTAAAACCCTCATTCCCTGTTGGCAAACAAACTTATTAATCATGAAATCTGCTTTATTAACATTCCAATTTTAAAAATCATTTGTTCATACCATATGTTTGAAAATTAGATAGTTCAAGTCATATGTATATCTTAGTGCATCTACCAAACCAGGTCTAAGAAACATTTCAGCAAACAGTTCAAGGGCATTCAGAGCAAAGCTACAAAATATAATTACACCAGCTTTATTTGAAGAAAATTATTACTTTTACGTAACTGTGTTTTCTACAGAGTTAAAAAAAATATCAATGTAAACAAGTAGAATGCATAGAGGTTTAAAAAGATCATAAATTTATTTTTAACTACGTGTTGGTTCAATTGAAATAAAAGATTTTTTTCTCATTTTAACTAATTGAGATTGTAATGAGTATGTTGGATATCGAGTACAAGATGGATGTAAATTGAAAGATGGTAGAATTGGAGCAGAGTGTGGCGCGATGTTTACTATTAGTGCAGCAATGGAGAAATTGAATGTGATGTTGAAAGAGGTGGTATCGTTGAAGATGCTTTTAGAAAAGAGCTTGCAAGTGCTTGTGTCGATGAGAGAGTAAGGAAGCTCAAGTTGATGATGTTGCAGAGAATGTGAGCATCTCTGCATCTACATTCCAAAGATGGAAGAAGAAGACGAAGACAGCGATGATGATGCAATATGACAAGTGAAGACACACAGTGTCGAATAATAATTATTTTTTTTAGAAAACCAAAAAATATAATTAAAAAGAATCTTTGGGTGAAAAATAATTAAATTAATCTATCACTGAATTTGAACTTCAGTTAAGAATAAGTATAGTTGTATAGTAAAATTCGATTTCTTACATTTATTTAAATAGACGAAATAGTTAAAATTAGACTAATCCAAATTGATTAAATTATACCAATAACTTGATAATCTACTAATAATACTTGGAATAAATTGATAAGGTGGTAGCTAGATGAAAAAAAATATTTTAAAAACAAAACAAAGCATTTAATTTTTTTAAAAAATGATTTGAATGAAATATTAAAGTGATAATTATAATTTTAAATGTTTTAAATCTTCTGAAAATTTAATACTGTGAAAAAAAATAGCGTATTTTTAGGTGAGCCAAAAGCAATTAACCAAGCGCTATATTACACATTTAAATATTTTTTTCATCTAAGTTTTATCTAATTAGGTTTATTATCAACAAAAATCATTCTTATAAAAGAGTGTCATTCCTCCCCGCGTTTTTCTTCTCCTTCTCTCCTACGCTTCTTTCAAATACACGCATACGTCGTCTTTTTTTTCTTTCAAATTCACGTATACCTCCTCCTCTTCCTCGTTCTCCTTCTTCCCGCATCCCTTCTTTTGCTTCTCCTCCTACTCCTCTTTTGTTATCGTTCTCACCAACAACACCAACATTTTGCTAATCGATCATTTTTTCAATCGAATTGAATAGAATGCAATTGCTAAATTGAATTGAATGGACACAGGTGAATCTTAATTGAATTGATAATCTCTAAATTGTAGATAGAGGTGTTTCGAATTTGATTTTATATAATGGATTATGTTTCGTTAATTTAATACTATACAATTATTTCACCACGAGTACTTGTTCGGTTCATTATGCAGAAAGCTATTTGAATTTGATTTTATATAATGGATTATGTTTCGTTCATTCAGTACTATACAATTGTTTCACCATGAGTACGTGTTCGGTTCGCAGAAAACTGTTTGAATTTGATTTTATATAATAGATTATGTTTCGTTCATTCAGTACTATAAAATTGTTTCACCATGAGTGCGCATTCGGTTCATTATGCAGAAACCTGTTTGAATTTGATTTTATATAATGAATTATGTTTCATTCATTCAGTACTATACAATTGTTTCAGCATGAGTACGTGTTATGCAGAAAGTCTGTTCGAATTTGAATTTATATAATGGATAATGTTTAGTTCATTTAATACTATACAATTGTTTTACCATTAATAACATGTTCGATTCATTTCTGTTCTGCACAATTCAAAATTTTTCCTCTTCACCTTCTACGACTTCTTCACCAGGGAGAGGAGGAGTAAAAGACAAAAAAAAATACAAAAACAACAACAACAACAACAAAAGAATGATGATAATGAGAAAACACGTGAAGAAGAAAAAACGCAAAAAAATGAGAAAAATGAGGAGGAAGAGAAACGTGAAGAAAAAGGCGAAAAAAACTTCGTGCGTAAACGAGCGTGAGAAAAAGAAGAAACGTGGGAGAATAAGAAGAAGTGCGGGGAAGAAGAGATGAAGAAGAATAGAAGAAGAAGCGTGAGAAAAAAAGAAGAGTAAAGTATCGTTTTTGTCCCCAACGTTTGGGGTAAGTTTTAAAGTTGTCCCTAACGTTTCAATCGTCCTATTTAAGTTCCTAACTTTTCAAAATTGACTCAATGTTGTATTGTCGTTAGAGATCCGTTAACAGAATTGACGGCGGGACAAAATTGAGACGATTTTGAAACGTTAGAGACTTGAATAGGACGAAAACATTGGGATAAAAACGATACACAAATAGATTTTAATTTTATCTTTTAATAATATCAACTTTTTACTGTACATAGTATTCAATTATTTTTTAATCACATTTAAGTAAGTTACACTTAATCACGTTATTTTCATTCTAAATAAATTTATTTTTTTAGAATGAAAGTGTACAAGTTATAAAAAAAATTACATTACTTTAAGAATAACATTATATAAAAAATTAATTTATTTAGAATGAAAGTATAAAATTATAAAAAATATAAGTACTGTGATTAAGTAATGAAAGTAAAATTAAATTATTTAGAATGAAAGTGTAAAAGTTGTTTATTTATAAAAAATATATTATTTTAAGTGTAACATTATAAAAAAAATTAATTAATTTAGAATGAAAGTGTAAAATTATAAAAAAAATTATAAGTAATGTGATTAAGTAATGAAAGTAAAATTATATTATTTAGAATGAAAGTGTAAAATTTATTTATTTATAAAAAATTACATTATTTTAAGAGTAAAATTATAAAAAATTAATTAATTTAGAATGAAAGTGTAA
The DNA here is from genome assembly GCF_000817695.3 of Arachis duranensis. Classification (NCBI taxonomy): domain Eukaryota; kingdom Viridiplantae; phylum Streptophyta; class Magnoliopsida; order Fabales; family Fabaceae; genus Arachis; species Arachis duranensis. Next base: position 111,299,315 of record NC_029780.3, on the reverse strand, counting down.
AATTATAAAAAAATATAAGTAATGTGATTAAGTAATGAAAGTAAAATTACATTATTTAGAAT
>NC_029780.3:111280152-111299153 GCF_000817695.3 Arachis duranensis | reverse complement strand
CATTCATTATAGTGGTTTACTGGTTTACCATAATAATCTTTGTTATTATTCCCTTGTGCTAGTTTCTTTTTCAAGCAAGAGATGGAGCTATCTCTGATTGGCCTTCAGAATGCTGGCAAAACTTCCCTTGTAAATGTTATTGCGGTATGTTATATGTAACTAAACCTTCAACATGTCTATTTTATGATTTCTTTTACCTACCATGCTGATGCTGATGCTGAGTTTCTGTTTGATTCTGCTCTAGACTGGTGGATTTAGCGAAGACATGATCCCGACGGTAACATTATCATTTTTCTTTATGCAACTGGAAGATGTCATTGCTGCAATGCATTTGTTTTGCTCTATTTATACAAGCTTCTTGTTTATTGATGAAGTTTGTGGCCTATATGCATGCAGGTAGGATTTAACATGAAAAAGGTCACCAAAGGGAATGTGACAATCAAATTATGGGACCTTGGAGGCCAACCAAGGTTTCGCAGTATGTGGGAGAGATACTGCCGCGCCGTTTCAGCTATTGTGTATGCCCTCAAAACACAATTGGTGAAAACTCAGGTGAAGTCGACTTCACTTAAAGTTGATACCTGAGAATCGTTGGATGAAAATTTAGTCAAATTAGTCAAATTATCTGACGGCTCTCAGGTATCAACTTTAAGTGAAGTCGACTTCACCTGAGTTTTCACCAACACTTTTATGTTAGAATTTTCTGTGGTGGGCTTCTATTGATTGTCGGCTTTTGCCTTTATAGAAACGAGTTGAATGTCAAGGCTCTCCTTTGATCTTCTTTGGTTGAATAATAGCTTCTGATGTAGTTTCAAGTTCTAAGGACAATGGAATTGAAAATTCAAATTTGAAAGAAATCAAATTAGTGCTATGAAAAATGTGTATTACATAAAGAGTATAAAACTAATTGGTTTAATTTGCAATCTGTTTTCATTTCCTATGTTAAAATTTCTGTGATCATTCAATTTTAACTTTCTAATTAACACTGCAGATTTATTTTGGACATTGATTCTCTATATCTTCTGCTGAGGCATTGTGTAATATTATTTCCAATCTAACCTATTAGGTGAAAACTATTAGGATAATATGTCTACAATTGAAAGAAGGAGCATCAACTTTGAACTTTAGTGGCACTAAAATGAACAAAGTATAATGAAGACTTTGTAATCCCCATGGAAGACATAACAAATTTTCATCTACATGATCTCTCTTTTAAGAAATCCTTGTAGATTATCTATGTACACTAGTATGCTAAGCATGATTATCATCAACTCTGTCTCTGTTGCAACCTGCAGTTATGTTGTTGATGCAGCTGATCATGACAACATACCTACCTCTAGAAATGAGCTTCATGACTTGTTGAGCAAGCATTCTTTAAATGGTATTCCCCTGTTGGTTCTTGGTAACAAGATCGACAAACCAGGGGCTTTGTCTGAGCAAGAGCTGATGGAGCAAATGTAAGTCTCTTGTTGAGATGTATAACATGGTGCTGAATCAATCAGAAAGTTCGCTTAAACATTTCCATTACAGGAAAATTGTAAATCAGATAATTCATAGTTTACTAATTTATTAACATCTTATGTTTTTTTACCTTAATTCATAGTTACTAATTGAGGTTGTACTTGTACTACTTCTAGTCAATAAAATTTGTTTGATGTGTGCAGGGAACTAAAATCCATCAATGAAAGAGAAGTCTCTTGCTACATGATCTCATGTAAAAACTCCACAAACATTGACACAGTTGTTGATTGGCTTATAAAACATTCAAAATCAAAGAATTGAAGCTCAAGTTCTGGCATATGAATCCATGTGTGCTGTTAATACAGACTGCAATCAAGCTGGTTGAAGTATGATACTAATACTATTGTTTTTTCCTGTTTTGACTGGCTTACACCAAATCAGATTCCATGTCTTTTTATATGTACATTATTTAGATTTTCATCTGAGAGCTATGCATTATAATTTGAGATTATTACTCATGCTACAAGTGTGATGGATTTAAATAAATAATTGTTTTACACTTAAGTCAATGACAGAACAGAACAGAAAAAAGAACACATCTGAAAATAATAAAGTGGGGCATTCCGAGAATCGAACTCGGGACCTCTCGCACCCAAAGCGAGAATCATACCACTAGACCAAATGCCCATGTTGGGAGAAGTCATTTGTATGGCTATATTTTGTTTTAAAATTATTTATCCATCAAAAGTCAATCTTCTCTAAATAATATAGTTAGATCTATACAGTATGTTGAAGTTTGTTATAAATTAGTCTGGTAGCTTTGAACTTTTCATGATCTGTTAGGTGACAATTGGTTACATTTGTCATAGCAAATAAATCACATTCTAGATTTGTCATTCAATCAGAATCAAGATTATCTTCTCTCTATCTGTAGTTTCTCTTATTAAAATTGGTCTGCACAAAATGCTAACATCTGCTTACCTGGATAGAAGATTCTGATTGGTTCTGCCAATTACAGAAGCTAATTTTATTTTCCTAGAATTCACCTGTTGACTACTATGCTCTTGTTTTTTGTTTTATAGTTCAAGACCAATATGACTTACAAGTTACAACAGTCTCTTCTTTTCACATGATTCATTTCCAAGTCTTCACATGTCACATGCAGCTTCTCAATTCTCATGCAGACATGCTTGCTATTGGTAAACTAAACCAGTTACTAAGACTAAGATAATTGATTTGGCAGCTTCAATATCTCCAAAAGTTCAAAATGTTTGTTCCTTTATTGATTCAACTAACCAATTTGTTGACTTCACTTCAAAAAGGAAATAGGGGCATTCCGAGAATCGAACTCGGGACCTCTCGCACCCAAAGCGAGAATCATACCACTAGACCAAATGCCCTAATGGTCGTAGATTTGTTTAACAATATTTAATGTGATTAATTAAAATTAGTTAATTACCTATCTTATACTTTTAGCCTATGAAGCACGGACACTTCATTGAGTTGTCGTGTCCGCGTGTCGGACACATTTCGGATACGACACTTGCCCGACACGCGTGTCTGCCGTGTCTAACTGTGTCTTAATAAAAAATAAAAAATTCTTCTCCGGACACACTTGGACACACTTAAATACCATCACGTGTCCGCGTGTCCAGTCTTATTTTTAACATATATCGTTGAAATGAGTTTAGAAACAATATATATTATTATTTATTAAAATAAAAAATATTTTAGATACTTTTATATAGTTAAAAAAAGACATTAAAAACAGTTAAAAAATTATTTTATATTTTAACAGCAATAAAATATAAAAAATTCATTGTAATTTTTTTAAAAAATACTTTATATTCTATATATATGCCGTGTCCCCGTATCTTATAAGATTTTAAAATTCGTGTGTCCGCGTGTCTCGTGTCGTGTCGTGTCTTGTGTCTTATCCGTGTATTATAGCTTTTAGCACGTCATTTTATGATATTTAAAGGCATTATGAATTATAAGAAATTAATTAATACACAAATAAAAATTTTAGATTCTTTTGACTAAGTACATGTCAAAATTCGAATTATGTTTTGTATATACATTAATTTTAAGGATGCTATAAAAAAAATATTACTCATAAAAATAGAGACGAAATGCATGATTATTTAATAGCCCACCAACACATCATCTATATTAGTGCATGAATATTATTGTCTGATCTGTTTTGAGGTTAATTGATCCGCAATTCACTGATGTCCACAATCTTTTCTTTCTTTGTTTTGTGTGTGTTTTCCATCTCCTCCTCTAATTTGTGTTGTCTTACAAGAGGAAGAAAGAAGGAGAGAGAGGGGCAGAGGGAAAATAAGAGAAGCATCTCATTGCAAAAGGAAATTGAATCCTTTCTGTTATAGACTCCCATCCCTCTCCCTACCTCCCTCTCTTCAATCTTCTTTCTTAATCATGGCCACCTTCGGAGGAACCCAGCAAAAGTGCATGGCATGTGACAAGACGGTCTACCTTGTTGATAAGCTTACCGCCGATGGCCGTATCTTTCATAAGGCCTGCTTCCGTTGCCACCATTGCCGTAGCACCCTTAAGGTCTATACCACTAACATACTTTACATACATACATACATAGATATAAACTTTTATCATTTTTATGATCATTATGCATATATGCATTAGAACTTTATCATGTCTTTGAATTCATGTAAGACGACTTCGGTTTAGAATCAGTTTCTATGATACATGCAAGTTATTATCATCAAAATATATAATTTGAATAGGAGAAAATGCTTTTCCAATTTCTTAAATGCACTGGTCGAATTTAAGGTTTCTAAAAATGACAAATTTGTTGTTAATAATAAACTATTAAAAAAAAGGTGGGTTTATTTGGTGTGACGATTTAACAATGTTTTCAGCTGAGCAACTACTGTTCTTTTGAGGGGGTGCTGTACTGCAGACCACACTATGATCAACTCTTCAAGAGAACTGGTAGCTTAGACAAAAGCTTCGAAGGTAAACATAGTTAACATGTGCAAATTAAATTAAATTAATTAATTATTATTTCTTTTAATTTGCCTTCCCTTATTATAACAGGAATTCCCAAAGTCCAGAAAGAAAGACAGCCCTCTGAAATTGAGGTGATTATTAATTAATACATTTGAATCCACCCATTTTCTTGCATCATTTGTCTTGCCAACTTAACTTTCCATTTTCATCTTATAGAGAAGTCCTAAACATATCTCAAACGTCTTCGTGGGCACCACAGACAAATGTGTTTGTTGCAAAAAGACAGTGTATCCCACTGAGAGGGTAAATACTAAATACTCTTTATAAACTATTAATTAAGTATTGATTTGATACTAATAATATTCTTTTGTGGCTATTGTATTAAAGGTTACAATTAATGGGACTCCCTACCATAGGGGCTGCTTCAAATGTACATATGGAGGTTGCACTATAAGCTCATCAAACTTTGTTACACATGAGGGGAAGCTCTACTGCAAACACCATCACATTCAACTCTTCAAAGAGAAAGGGAATTACAGCCAGCTCGAGAATGACGTCAACACCATTGCTATTTAATTTTGCAGGAATATAATCTTGCCACTGTTTTGTATGATGGATATGCATGCTGCTCTAATTTAATTTATTTCTTACAATTATTAATTTTGTATCGCTTGAAAAAAAATACATGTAGTGCTTTGTGTGGATTTGCTATACAAGCATCTTAATTGCTGTGACTGTGATGCTTTCAGCATTTTCCCCCTCAAAATGAGTACTAGAGTATGCAAATGTCATTACTCCTTGTGATAATTATTTATTTTTATTTTATTTTATTTTTGTTTACACTTTGAATCCGGAGGCTAAAACACAAACAAAATAGTGAAAATGTAAGCAATGTTGCAAGAAAATTTTAGATATATAAGGCAGGTTAAAAAAGAGTCTCAGATCCAAACAAAATACTACATAGAAATAAATCAATAACGTATTCCCAAAAGTCAAAAATCAAAATACAATGTACTATTAGCAAAGACAAGGAATGTCAGTTACTATAGCAAGAATGTAACCAAAAGGATAAAAGGGTTAATCATTAATGTTATATATATATATAGTTACATCGATTTAGCTTAATCTGAAAAACGATTTTTAAAAAATCACCAAATTTTATAAATCTAATGAAATAACTTGAAAAATAAAATTAAGAGATTTTGATTCAACCATAAAAATTAGTTAAATTATATAAGTAGAAAAGTTCCCAAAAGCTTAAAATCATGATCAAGATTAAATATCAAGGCATATAAAGAATTTTTTATTTTTTTGGTCATGGGGCATATGAAGTTGTTTGTATAGTGAGAAAGCTAAACAATCGCACAAAGACGGTAAGTGGAAAATGACAAAACCCAAAAATGAAAAGTGAAAAATCAAAATTCCCAACCCGCAGTAGCGAACAAAAGGGTATTCGTGTAAATTGCACATTATTTACGCTTGGAGCTTTGGTGGCTTCTCCATCAAGAAAATGAAATCATTACTGCGTAACTTAAGACAAAATCACCTCTCCGAATATTCAATTCGGTGAGAAAGAAATAAGAAATAAATAAGTTTATCCCCTTCAGGTTCGAGAGAGTATCGTATCAACTCCAAACTAATATATAATAATAGAGTAAAGAAAAAATTCTGTTAATGAGGCAGTTTGATATTTGGCATGCTGCAATAGTTTATCATACGGCTCAAATTAAAATGGTTCATAACAACAAAACAATCAAACAGAAAAAGAAGATAAAAATCTAGGAACATATATAGTCACAGAATTAAATATGAAGACTCAAGATACAATTTGTGAATTCCATTTTGTGCAAATGAATGTCATCTCAGAAGCAGGCCTCCAGCAGGCAGCAGCAGCATAGAGCAGCCAAACTGCAACAACAATTCAACACGTTCCAATAATTCACATTAGAATCGCTTGCTTACAACACACAATAATAATAATAATAATAATAATAATAATAATAATAATAATGAAATTTCATAGAGTCAACAAGTTTCTGCTTAACAAAAATAATAAATAAATTTCTCTAAATGACATATTAATTGATTGTTGACTGCTTCTTTGTTAAGGAACCTAATGAGTCTCTTCTCTCGTGTTCATTCACGGAACATGCATAAAGGAGAATACGCAAGTTTATACGCCAATGTTTTTTTTTAATTATTATTATTATTTTAAATATAAATATAGATAGGATTTTTGTTTCTTAAAATAAAAGGACGAAAAAGACCCTATACCAAGAGTGGGTGAGGTGGTTTAAGTTATTGTGTAACCCCCCGAAGGGGGGCCACACACCCGAAAAAAACGACATCCACATTGGTTAACGTGACGGAGACCAAAAGAAAGCGTCAATGATACCAAACATCTCAATCTAACTTCTAAGTTCTAACGCGTCAAAGTCGTCTGCGCCGTAAGCTAACGGTGCGCCGTCCACGCCGCCAGCGAGTCAACTCAGACTCGACTAAAACTCGCAGATCGTACCCGATCTGAGTCACCGCATCCGATTCAACCAATCAAATTTCATTATCATCATCATCTATAAAAAGAGACGAACCAGCCTTCCATGCAGCCAGGGCCACTTGAATTCTGTTGAGGAGGCGGAGGTTGAGCGTACTGAGGAGCATACTGCGGAGGAGGATATCCCTGCGCCGGGTAGGCCGGCGGCGGAGGGTAACCTTGCGGCGGATATCCCGGAGGTGGATAAGCGTCCTTTCCGTATGACTCCGGCGGATAACCTGTTTTTCAAATAAAAGAGATCGTTAAAGATCGTAGAATACAAGCATGTTGAAGAACGATTCAGGAAAATCCGATCCAGTAATAACAGTGACAAGCATAAGTTGAATCTAATGCGCCGCCAATAAAGTAATGATACCTAGCAACAACAAACAGGAAAAAAAAAAAGAAAAGAAAAAGAAAAATTGATATATGAAGAAAGGAAGAGGGAGGACCTTGCGGCGGAGGAACGCCGACGGGTGGTTGCTGCTGGTTGTAGTAACTCATTATCGATGCGGAGAATTTGAGTGATTTGTTATGCTTGGTGTGATTTTGTGGAAAAAGATATAAGGATTATGATATTTATTGATGGCTTTTTCTTTCTCTTCCTTGGTATTATAGGTTGTAACTGAGGACAGCCTGGTGCTTTGTTTTTTGTTTATTTTTTTTATTTCATTTCATTTTTATAACCTATCACAATTAATTCTCATTTTTGTTCCCACATGATTTATATTTATAATAGTATATAAAGTTACTATAATACAAGAAGATAGAGGGAAAAATTTACAAATTAAAAATATAAATTAAATAAATTCACATTTATAATTAGAATTTAATTTTGTTATTCACAATCAATCCGTATGTTATCACGTGGGAAAAATATATAACAGAATTTTAAATTTATTAGCTAAATAACTATCTAAACACATGAATTTAATTAAATTATCGTATAAAATATTTTGTACCAACGTATATCAAAATTAAACTCAAATTAAATAAATTCAAATTTATAATTAAATTTTATAAATAATATAATTAAATTATGGATAAACTATTAAAAATACACTTGAATATTTTTGTAGTTGACAAAAATATACTCAAATTTTGTTTTCGACAAAAATGTCTTCAAATCATTTAAAAACGCAATAAAAATGTTTAATATTAGATATGTATTCTCAAAAATATTTTAAAAATTGAATTTTGATGGGATTTTTTGCAAACACGATTAGAAAAATAATATATTTTTATTTTTAAAATTTGGTGTTTTTTTTTGCTAAGTATATATATTTTTTATGATTTTTTTTGTCAACAACCAATAATACTTTTAATAAATCATAAAAAATATATAGTTAGCGAATAATTACCAAAGTTTAAGAGAATTAAAATATGTCATTTTTTAATTATGCTTAAAAAAATTGCATCAAAATTCAATCTCTACAATATTTTTTGAGAAATATATATTTAATGTTGGATATTTTTGTCTAAGGACATTTTTTCATTAGAAAAATTTAGATATATTTTTGTCAGTAACAAAATTATTTGAGTGTATTTTTGATAGTTAATCCTTAAATTATATTATAATTATCATAAAATTTAATATTTATAAAATAAAATATTTTATTAATTACCATCTTGATTAATTTTATATTTATTGTTATTATCATATTTATGTATATACAAAAGTGAATAAATAGACACAACACTAATGTATATAATTCTTTTTGTTATTTTAAAACTTGAACCAAAGACTATATATTTATTAAAAGAATTAATTATTTATTATCTTGCTACTATACACATTTAATAGATAAAAAAACGATGGATCAACCGATAAGTCTATATAGATCAGAGCTCATTCAAACAAAGAAAATTAGTCACAAAAAAATCAAAGAAAAGAAGTTAGAACTAGGTTGGGTGGAATGATCAACTTAGGAAGAAGCTGCCTGCTTTTGATGCATGGACAATTATTTTGTAATTAAAAAAAATTCGTATCTATTTCCATATTTTACAATTAAATTAAATGTTGACTTATTCTTGTCCATTTTGTTTATCTTTATTTTATAATTGAGGCGTATATATATATGATGTCAATCTTTGGTTTTTCTAGAATGAAGAAATAAAAGTAAAAGTAATGGTTTCACATTTGCTGTTTCAATTAGATATTTTCTTTTATGTCTTTTCAATTAAACTACTATAACACATATACCAATTTTATTAATTTAGATGAGAAAAAAATTAAAATTATTTCTTCCATTAATTCTATTACCATAAACATGTTACTAGTACTTATATAGTTATATTAACACATATTTATGGTACAGCATAGCATAACTAAAAAAGAATATTTTATTCTCTAAATTTATTCAATATCAAATTTTCTTATTGTTTGAAATATGTGAAATTTCAAATTACAATGAAGATGGAAGTTGGTCAAAAGCTCTGGATGTTTATTCTCTCTTCCAGGAAGCAACGTATATGTAATTGTACTCTTATGACGCATAAAGTCAAAGAAAGAGACCAGAAGATTGGAGTTGGGATAAAGATATGGCTCAACATTTGAGATTATGGAGACAGCAACATTAGCAGGCTACTGCATCTCTATGTGTATCTGCACTGCATCAATGATGAGCATTCTGAAATCACTAGTACTATATTCTGTTTCTGTGGCTAATAATAAGAATAAAGGTAGCCTAGCTAGTCTGAATTATACTACTACTACTCTTTTAGCTGATCCTGCCCTTTCCATATTACCAAATAATTTACACTTTTTGCAAAAATGTTATTTATCTAGGTAAAGTTGATTAATAATTCTATTATCGTACAATTTTTATTAATTGTGTCTCATTATGATAGGAGGTATGAAATGGTTACTTTTAAGTTTTAACTATAATTTAATTAAAAAGTTTTTCATTAGAAACTCTTTAATATTTATAGTTAAAGTCAAAATAAGAATAAATAAGAGAGTAAAAGATGTTTGTAAAAGAGATTCCACCTCTTAATTTGATATTAGAAACCTATATTCTATTAATAGAAAAATATGATGTGGCTCTTTTGTTAATATCAAAGTCTCACTTGTCACGTATAAAATTTTATTTATCATCACGAGTGTATATTTTTCATATTTTTTAATAATTTAAAAATATTTTTGTTAGACAAAATAATTTGAATATATTTTTTATAGTTTACCCATAAATCTATGATTATAGAAATAATAGCAAAAAAACATAAAATATGAAATGTAATTTATAGTACTCATGGATATTCTCTTTTGTTGAGAGGCAAAAAAAAAATTTATATAACAACATTATGTTGATAAATGACCCTGATGTTATAATTGTTCGATTATTAAGTCAGCAATAATAATATTAATTAATTTCGTCGATTACAAATTCAGAAATTCATGCAAACAAAAGCAAATTATGACTCTTATAGTATAACAAATCAAAAGTTAAATTAAATTGGTTAGATATATATTTAAAGACTCAATTTAATTTAATAGCAAAAGAAAAGTAAGTGGGTTTGATTAAGTAAAAAGGTTTTATTACCTAAAGACATATTATATGAATAACAATAAGAATAATTTAACAAAATATGAATTTTTGTATTTGCAGTAAATGAATTGCGTAACATAATGAAAACTTTATTTTTCTTTTTCTTTTACCTTGTGGCAGTTGAGGAAATGAGAAACGTGTGTAAAGAAGAAACTAAAAACAGTGATAGTAGCATGCAAAGCAAGTGATAAACGATGATATCAATATCAATTATTATTCCATGTTTGGTATCCCAACATTTGACCTCTAATACCCAAAAACAGAGTAAGTAATTAAGCAAGCTACCACAACAAAATTAAACCAAATTAGTTCACCACCTCTTAACTATTATTATTACTCTTAATCGAGTAGTCACAACGTCACTGCCTAACACAATTAATATAAGACACATACACACTTACATACTGATCGAAAATAATGGCAGCAGGAGGTGGTGGAAAGTCTGATGATGACTTTCAACCTCATCCTGTGAAGGATCAACTTCCCGGTGTTGATTACTGCATTACCAGCTCCCCCTCATGGCGTATCATCCTATATCTCTTTCTCCTTCTTTCTACTTTCTACTGTTAATGCTTCATTACCCATTATTATTTTGTGTTTTTTGTTTCAACAGCTGAAGGGATACTACTTGGGTTTCAGAACTACCTCGTTATGCTTGGCACCATCGTCTTTCTTTCTACCTTACTTGTCCCTTTGATGGGTGGTGGCAATGTCAGAACACAACACAACACAAAACCTCACCTTTCATTCCTTCTATCTGATCCTACGTTAATTTGTTCAATTTGCTGTTCTTGCAGGTGGAGAAGGCTGAAATGATACAGACTCTGCTGTTTGTTGCTGCCATTAACACTCTCTTGCAGACATGGTTTGGAACAAGGCTTCCAGTGGTTGTGGGGGCTTCCTATGCCTTCATCATTCCCGCTATTTCTGTTGCTTTCTCCTCAAGGATGAGTGTTTTCATAGACCCTCACCAGGTTATTCTTGCTTGCTTACTACCTCTCTACTGTTTCAGTTTTTGAGTTCATTCTTGATTGAATTTTCAGAGATTTAAACAATCCGTGAGAGCCATACAAGGTGCACTCATTGTTGCGTCCGTATTCCAAATCATAATCGGCTTCTTGGGATTCTGGAGAATATTTGCAAGGTATAACAAAAACAAAGTACATCTTGCTTCTCTTCAGAAATCGGTTTATATTCATTGCTGTTGCTGATATTCCAGGTTCCTTAGTCCCCTAAGTGCGGTTCCCCTTGTCACTCTTACTGGCCTTGGATTCTTTGCGCTTGGCTTCCCAAAAGTATCTACATTCTTCTTTTTTCTCGCACATTGCTGCTGAGTTTCTTCTTCTAACAAGTGAAATAATTGGTTTTCTTTGGATTATGAAGTTGGCAAATTGTGTTGAAATTGGGCTCCCTGCATTGCTTATTCTGGTGATATTGTCCCAGGTATGTTACTTTCTTAAGAGATGTCTGTATAACTCAGCTTAACATATCAGAACAGTTATGCATTTTAAATGAAACTATTCTACTATTTATGTTAGAGCTATATATGCCTTTGCAGTACATTCCCCAGATAATGAAATCAAGAGTAGTTGATAGATACTCAGTAATATACTCTATTGGAATTGCATGGGCATTTTCTGAGATTTTGACTGCAGCTGGTGCATATAAAGGAAGATCACCAATTACTCAATTGAGTTGCCGTACTGATCGATCCGGGTTAATTAGTGCTGCTCCTTGGTTAGTCCTAATTAAACAGTTTGCTTGTTTTAAAGAGAATCATGTAGTGATTTCATAGCTGTGTGTGATGCTTTGTGGCATAAACAGATGATACTTAAGATTGCAAAGCATCATCTAAAGAATTCTCTTTTAGATTTTGCTCATTTATGCAGGTTAAGAGTCCCATATCCATTTCAATGGGGAGCCCCTTCTTTCAATGTTGGTGATGCTTTTGCAATGGTTGCTGCTTCTCTAGTTGCAATTATAGAGGTTTGATTTAACATTTTCTTTTCATTTACACGCAAACTATGGTGATAGTTGTGATCAGTAATCCTTTGCCTACATTGATTTAAATTTAAGTTTAATTGTTTTCTTTCTATGGAGCAGTCAACTGGGACATTCATTGCAGCCTCAAGATTTGGAAGTGCAACTCCTGTTCCACCATCTGTCCTTAGCCGTGGTATTGGTTGGCTGGTACAGTCTGATTCTTTAAGAATCCAATCTTTGTATGAGCATGTAGCTCCACAAAATTAAACTTATATGATCCAGTTTCAATGATTTCAGGGCATTAGTAATCTTGTGGATGCCTTTTTCGGCACGGCAACTGGATCCACTGCATCAGTGTAAAAACTTTGTTACCTTCAAAATCATTTGTGTATAGACTAAGTATCTATGTTAATGTTACTCTTTGGTATTAAGTGAAAATGCAGGACTATTGGGTTTAACACGAGTTGGAAGTCGAAGGGTCGTTCAAATATCAGCAGGATTCATGTTTTTCTTCTCTATATTAGGTGTTACATGCATTACTCTTGTGTCAAAGTGACAACCAATTTGTGTTTTAGTCTCTTAGCTCATAGAGTCATGGTGTGTAGGAAAATTCGGAGCTGTTCTTGCTTCGATCCCATTGCCAATTGTAGCAGCTGTGTACTGCATTCTCTTTGCCTATGTAGGTATGTGTGTTCACTTTAATCTGTTACTTCAGTTGCAATACTTGCTGATCTTGCTGTACTAATTTGTTTCTGCACTGAGCAGCATCAGCAGGCCTTTGTTTTCTTCAATTCTGTAATCTAAACAGCTTCAGAACAATGTTCATCATTGGCTTTTCTCTCTTCATGGGCCTTTCCGTTCCTCAATACTTCAATGAATATCTGTTAATATCTGGTCATGGCCCTGTTCATACTCGCTCCATTGCTGTATGTATTCATCTACATCACCTTAAACACTGCCTATGTTTGAAAATTATATAACTGGAACTGAATTTTCAATGTTTGACATACTACTGCAGTTCAACAGTATAGTGCAAGTGATTTTCTCATCCCCAGCAACTGTGGCAATTATAGTAGCTTACTTGTTGGATTTTACCATGAGTCGCGGCCACAGCGCAACGAGGCGTGACAGTGGGAGACACTGGTGGGGAAGGTTCAGGAACTTCGATCAGGATATTAGAACCGAAGAGTTCTATTCCCTGCCTATGAACCTTAATAGATTTTTCCCTTCATTCTGAATACTGAACACACCAGCATTTTAAATTTCAAGTATGTATAAAACAAAATGGCAGATTATAGCGTATTATTGGCTAGCATTAAGGTTAGCTTTTATTACTAAGTAATCATGTTTCTATTATGGAGATGAATCTAACTACTTATAGTTTGATGGTGTGCTACATTTCTGTTTCATGTGATCTGAGTAAAAGTGCTGATAAGGAATTCATTCAAATATATATCATTATATAATATTTTTAAAAAATAAGAGAGAAATTTGTTCAGGACTTGGACTTAGAAATAAGATGGCCCTTGGAAACAGGCTTATTTGGGTATTGCTTAGAACTAAACGGACCCCATGTCATGCGGGAATCACGCTACTATGCTGTCAACACAAGGTGAAAACAAACAAAAGAAATTGGTGTTTCCAGCCCAAAAGAGAGAAAAAAAAAAAAGAACATGGTAATCGTAGATATGAACCTAATAATTGAGTGGATTTCACTACAAGAAATTGTTGCATAATAAAAACATTAAAGAAAAATGTGATGACTTACATCAAATTACCTAATAAAAATTTGATATTTCTTAACTTAATTATGATGAAGCTACGAAAATAAGTTGGTATAACTAGTGAAGAAAGAAAATAAGTGCAATGGTGGAGAAATAGCGAGGCTATGGTGCGAGAAAGAAGAGAGTAGGAAGAGAGAAATGCGTGATATTAAGGCATCAATACACCAATCACCTCTTTACTCATTACCACTGCCTTCCACACACTCTCTCTCTTCTGTCCTATGACTTGTCTCTGTGCTTTGATAACTCCTCCATTCACCATTTTCCAAAACGGAAAACACATTAGGATTGGAGACTGTTTCACACTCAAAATTCACAAAACAAGGAAAATAAATTAAACCCAGCAAACAGACAAAAAAGAGAGAGAAGGAAGAGCACTTAATATGTCAAACAAAAATCCATAAAGACCAACCCCCCAACAATGCAATGACCCATCACCGCACTCCCATTACTACTACTAAACCCTCACCCGCCACCCACCACCGCCGCAATGTCTTCTTCGTCTCCAGACCACTCCACTACCTCCGCTAGCATGCTGTGCGTCGAAGACGCCAGCGAAGCAATCTCCGACCACCCCTCTCCGCCCTCACTGGCAGCAGTCTGGCAGCCCTACGACGATGATTCCGACATCAGCGAACTCATCGACGCAGAGGCGCGGCACATGGCGTCGGCGGATTACCTCCGGCGGTGCGGCGATGGTTCGGTGGACGTGAGCGCACGGTTGGACGCCATCAACTGGATGTTAAAGGTAGGCTTCGGTAAGATGCAAGAAGCAACGTGGTTTGGTTGTTATGTGACATGGTTTTGGCAATGCAATGCAGGTGCAGGCATTCTATGAGTTCCATCCAGTAACGGCCTTCCTTTCCATCAACTACATGGATCGTTTCCTCTCCCTCGTCTCTCTTCCGGTACGATCCAGGTGGGCATTTCAGCTACTATCCGTGGCGTGTTTGTCTGTGGCGGCCAAAATGGAGGAGCCACAAGTGCCTCTCTTGCTTGACCTCCAGCTTTTCCAGCCAACCTTGCTGTTTCACCCCAAAACCCTTCGCAGAATGGAGCTTTGCCTCTTGTCTAATCTCAACTGGACACTCCGTTCCATTACCCCCTTCCATTACCTTCATTATTACCTCACCAACCTCCCTTCTTCTTCTTCTTCTTTCAACCGGTTACAGTTACTCTCCGCTGCCTCCGACCTCATCCTCGCCTCCACCCGTGGTAACGTAATCTACCTTTTTCTCTTTCTCTCTTTTCTGTTTACTGTTGTCTTGATTTTTGTCACCATGTGATTAGTGATTAAGTTCTTGGAGTTTCCGCCGTCCGCCGTGGCAGCTGCCGCCGTCCTCTGCTCAGCTGGCCACCACCAGCCTCATGTATTCCACCACAGAGTAAACCATGTATGATGATATATAATATTTTGACTTTAGTATGCAGTAGTTGGTTCATTAATCATTACTTTTTAGTACTGCGACTTTGTTAGTAGAAGATTTTTCTTAACTTGTGGTAGTAAATTTGTTTGTTTTGCTTTTTCAAATAGTTGGATGATTTCAAAAGTATGGAAAGCTGCACGTCACACTCACACTATTTTCCTTTTTTATTATTCCAATGAATCTTTGTTGGTTTTTTCGGATAGGAAATGGTGAGACGCTGTCACCAACTAATGGAGGACTACGTGCTGGACACGTGTCCCGCATCCACCACCAAAGCCACGCGAGGCCACCCGCCACCTCAAAGCCCCGTCGCCGTCCTCGACGTCTCCACCTGTGCCAGCTGCGACACCCCTTCTTCAGCCCACCCCCAACATGACCCGCCAAACAAGCGGCTGCGATCCTCTGCCCCGGATGTACGGCAGCCGTAATAAGACGACGGGAAACATCCTCCCATCATATCATATTTATTATTATAATATATGTGTAACCTTTTTTAGTATCTTTTGTCAGAGAGAAGAGAGGTTACTTTTTTTCCCTATAAAACACTCTATTTATATCTCGATTATAAGACCAAGGGTCATGATTTGGTAGATTCTTGGTCCGGCTAAAGGTGACTCTATTTTTTATTATTATTACTGTGATTTTTGAATTTTGGTGTATTATCAAGCATAAAGTAAAAATCAACCTGTTAAGTATATACTTGTATGGATGTTGATGTTGTTGTTAGGAATGATTGTGGATCTATTGAGTTTTGTTTAGTTTAGTTGTTCAACACTGCAAGATGTTTCCATCATTCCCTTCCTCTTTTGAAAGCACAGTTTGTCTGTGAATAATGCATTGCATTGCCTGAAACGCCCTTTTTTCTAGTCCATAGCGTTTGTGTTAATGTGAGGGCAGAATAGTAATTTGGGGGGATGGAAATGGTTGTGCGATTGGGCCGCAGGAAAAGGTATTGAGCCACAGGGGTTGAGCCACGTATCCAACAATCGGGCCTATAACGGGATATTGAAAACAACACAGCGTATCCCGTTGAAAACGCAAGGTGTGGTGGTGTTGGCTTTGGCGAGAATGCTAGATCTCGTGATGAGCGAGAAAAAAAGAGGGAGGGTGGCGTGGACATGAGGAGTATATGCCACGTAATGAGGGGCTTGAACGTTGAAGGTGTGTGTAATAAGGTGGTTTTGACCAACAATCAAGAAACGGCGTTGGAGGGTGGCATTGTACGATATTAATGACATCGCATAATCGGCTCATATTAATAAATTTATTAGGCATAGTGATGAAAGCTTGATTTTCTTGTAATTTGTCTTTAGGAATTGTTCTTGTATATCTCAAATATATTTCGTCCAGTCACCAAAAAGAAGTATATTGAAAGTGTGTATCTGCAGATATAATATTTCAAAGTTGGTATATATTATTCGAAATATATAATTCAAAACAATATAAAACAAAAATAAAATTGTAGGTACAGTTAACTCTACGTAAAATTGATAATTAAAAGTAGTTAAATAAAAAGATAAGAATCACTTTTTTCACTCCTTATTACTCATATTTTTACTCAATGAACTCTTTAATTGTTAGTTGGACTTGTGATGAGCATATCATGGATTCTATTGGTATTATTTCCCTCCCAGTCATGACACAATCAAAAAGAGAACACGCCAATAAGATTTTACAAGAGTTAAAATTCAGATGCTAGCTGAAGCAATAATAATAGGGAGTTAGGATGGTTTCAGTAAAAAATTAGTTAAATATTTTTGGATAAATTTAAATTCTTTATGTAGATAGTATTATGTTAAGTATTAAGATGTTTTTTTTTTTGTAAATTGGATAGTTCTGAATCTGTTTTCTGATTTATTATATTTTAGACATTTGAAGAGAAAGAGAGTGAAAAAATGGAAGTTAAATAAGTCAATTTTCGTGATTCACGTTGCAATGATACTGGACGTATCTCCTCCTAATTTAAATATGGTGAAACATTTAATAATTAATATTTAAATCATAAATAAATAAAACTAATTACTATATTTATAATTAATTAAGTTGTTCCATTCTTAGTTGATTTAGAGTTAATTTTATATATTTTTCTAGTTGAAGTAATTAAATAATTTGACTAATTTAACTAAATTTTTATTTAATAACTTTCGATTATTAATTTACATAAAATAAAATGTACCTGAATTTTTTCTTTTTATAAGATAAATACAACAGAAGGAGTTAATATTTTTGTTGTTATGCCCCTATGCATGCAAGTTTTGTGCACATAGGGGATTGCCCTTGCAATTGCATGCATGCTTTGGTGCATGAATTATTGGCATTGTAGTCTCAGGGGGGGAGACTGGGAAAGAAGAGGGGGTTAACTAGTGGCAGTGGGCCTACAACCACGTGGCTCATTTAGTCAATTTTCAGGTCCCATTACAGCCTGGAACTCCAACACTTCTCATCGCTAAATTTCCGGCACTGCACCATTTCTCTGTACAATACATGAGAAACCACTTGCATCATCATCATCGTATTATTATTATGCATTATTTTGTCATCTCTGTCCCAAATGTAATCATTCCAACGTTTATTACATTTTAATAGCAATTAATTCTACTCTCGTTATTACGTAGTGGTGTACAAGACAAATTCGTTTAATGAATGAAATGTCCATACCATGTGTGTAACTGGAAACTATAAAGGTCGGGGTGGAAAAAGAAAAACAATGATTTTCAATTCAATTACTAATATTTAATCGCCAACAAATTAAAGAAAAAATCAATTAATAGAGTAGCATCTATTTATTTATAACATATAGAAGTTAATACTAAATTTTTTTATAATGAGTATAAATTATTTTTTCTCTGTTAATGATGTCATGACAATAATTTTGATGACTTAGTAAAAGGTGGAAATTAACTAACTATCTTTTTAATTTCAGTTATAAATATTGAAATATTAAATTTATATATATTAAAATTCTTATTATTATACTATTTAGTTTATTTATGTATGCTGCGTAAGACTCTTATTACTCTTTATTTCTTAATCTCGCATACCAATTATAAAAAACTTCTCTAAATAAATTTAAATTTGGCATATTATTTTACTAGATACCTTCAAATATATCATGACTATAAAGTTAATTCATAATTTTATATTATATTTTTAATATTTTTTATTTTCAATATTTTTTTCTAATCCAAGTGAGTTCAAATTTAGTACCTCTATTTACTAGATACATTTAAATATATCATGATTATAAAATTAATTTATAATTTTATATTATATT
>NC_029780.3:111238236-111280041 GCF_000817695.3 Arachis duranensis | reverse complement strand
TAATATTTATTAAAATACCTTATGTAATATAATTAATTTATCCCTTTACACATTATGTAAATTTTACTCTACTTTATTTTTTAAACCAGTAATGGGAGGGACGGTTCTAAGTGCAGGGGTGTGGGGCAAACACCCCACTATAATTTAAAATTTTTTTGAGTAGTATATGATAATAATATTTATTTGTCTCCATTAGATTATTAAATTTGATTTCACAATAATTTTTTACTCAACTTTTGGTACTTAATCGTCAATTTAAAAATTTTATATTAGATATTTATTAGAATGATCAATTCTCATATTTAAACGAAATTAGTGTTCTTTTTTAAAAATCAATTCAAAAGAATATTATTTGTCTTCTTTTCAAATTAGCTTTAATTTTTGCATAACAACTATATTAATTGAAAGAATTTTTTTAACTATGAATATCAATAAGAATCGGCTTCTAATTGTATTGGGAAGTGAATTTTTAAATCATTGTTTAGTAATATATATGGAAAGAGAGAAATTCTATGATAGTGTTAAGAGAAAAATTATTTAATTTTTTCAAAATATAAAATCTAAAAGAATAGAATTTTAAATTATATATTATTATTTGAATTACTATTTTAGTGTTTTAATTTGTATGTTAGATATTTTGAAGACTAATTATATTTTACAATAACAAAATATAATCATAACAATAATCATACTATATGTATATAAAAAATAATTATTTGTATAAAATATATATTAAAATATAAAATACACATTGAAAATAAATTAAACAATACATGTATTTCTACATAGATATATAATGGTTAATAGATAATTTAATATTTAATTTTTTACATACATATATTATTTTTATTATAAAAATTATTATCATGTTATATAACTTTTGTCCACACTATCAAAATTTTCTAGATCCGCCACTAAATTAATGAACTCCACTCAAACTCGAGAAAAAGGGCCCACAAACACAGTCTGCAAATTGTAGCCAAAATAATATCAATAACTAATTCACCGCTTATATAAATTTTATTTCGCTTATATAAATTTTATTTAAAAGTCTGTTATTCATAAACGAATTATTATATACATCGGATAATTTAAACTTTTAACACTTTAAGGTTATGTTTGGTTGAAAGGAAAGAAATAGAAAGAAAAAAAAAAGGAAAGAAATTGAGTGGATTTTTATTTTTCTTAGATGTGTTTGGATGAAAGGAAAATAAAAATGAAAGAAATGATATAAAAAGACAACTTTACCCTTATATTATAAAATTCATTGAAAAAAATGAAGGGGTAATATTGGAAGTTGTGAGAGAAAATAAGTTTTCTCTCCCTTTTCTTTCCTCTCCAATTTCTCTTCATAACCAAACAATGAAAAATGATCATTTTTCTTCCTCTTTTCTTTCCTCCTTTTTCTTTTCTTTCATTTTCTCTTCAAACAAACATAGTATAAATGAGTTGATCACATAATTAACCACCCAAATTAGTTAAAAAGCAATGTTAGACGTGGCAGCAATTTATAATATTGGAAAGGTAGTGTGAATGGCAAATAAGAGTTAAGACTCTAATGAGTAATGACCATGATTAGTACAGTTGATTAATCATATTAACCCTGTTATGTAAAATAAGGACTAGCTCCAAAGAGCGTTTGAATAAATTAAAGGAGCATTGACAGAGTGTAAAAAACATGAACATATCAAGAAGATTATCAGAGCATTTGTGCTTCAAATCCTAAATTTAACATCATTATTATGTGTGTGTAGTAGTAATAAGTAATAACTAATAACATAAATTAAAGACATATTATTTTATTTTTAGACATATATTCCGAGTTGGGTAACCTACTACTAGAAGTGAAGGAGCAGAGTTGAGAGACAGACTTGCGGAGAGCATGGGAAACAGTACAATTTTGATGAATTGTATTTGACTAAGCATCTATCATAGCAGTTGAGACAGCTGGAGTTATTTATGTAATTGTTCTTGAACCACCACATAATTGGAACACAATTTCTACTCTCTAAGAAATCAGTGTGTGCATCCTTCTTTCATTTAATGCTTCTTCCGTTCAACCATCAATCAATATGAGGGGGGAAAAAAACACAGCTTCTGCTGTACCAGTAGTGTTAATAGAGGGAGGCATGCAATAATAACTAAATGTATTATTGTGATGGTTGCAAATCAAATTCTAATGAATAATAACTAAATGTATTATTGTAAAACTCATCTTTAAAATTAAATACTAAACTGATCTGATTGTACTGTGTTGAAGATAGAATATTCTGCAAAATTTTGTTAGTATGTCCATTAATTGGATTGTGACTATATTATCTTTAACAAATTTTAGTTGATTTATCATTAAAAACAATAGTTTGTATTTATCATAATTATTCATAAAGGCTTTGATATATTAAACCCCGAGTCTAGAATACATAAGATACAATTTAGACACTTGTTTTAAAAATACTAATAAGTTAATTATTAGAGTAACTTAATTTGGTTAATGCTATATTTTTTTGGTATTCTAGCAGGGCCTAGGCCCAAAAAAGGACTAGTATCCGATCCATTTGGGTCACAACCCTATGGCCCATGGGGCTCATATTGTTCTTGAGGCCTAGTTGGAGTCATAGTGTCGGCCACCAATTGGGTCATAGATTGTAGTCTCATTTTGGAAGCATTTGACAAATCAACCTAGTCAAAAACATTGGGTTATTAACTCAGGTTTGGTAGATCATCTAGCCAGTTAATACGGATTTGACCAATTTAATTATGATTTCATAACTATGCATGGATCAAGGTAAGTAAAAGATTTTCAAACTTGATACTCAATATTCAATTCGATGGAATCATATTGTAGAAATTATATGCTACCAATAACTCAACTTTATTTTGCAGGCAGAAAACTCATTACCACCACGTTCACTGGTACCTAAAAATTAATTAAATATTGGCTTGTAGCAATTGAATTTCGCTGTTCATTGAATTGTGCTATTCCCAGAGAATAATAAATTGATCATTACTGAATACTGAGTGAGTTGTTGTTGTCTATGAACCCGAGTCACACTCTATCTTTTTCATTTTCTAGGCCTAAATTCTCTGTGTTTGGCCTACATGTTTGAAATCACAAAACTTGACACATGATACACTTTGATCCAATTTTATCAAATCCCATTACATAAGATATATATATTAGACTTAAATTATTGGTTAATAATACATGAATTTCAACAAAACAATATCAAAATGATAATGTAGAAATTTATTAATTTATTATTTTTCCTTAGAAGTAGTACCCGTGCAAACGTCAACATAAGTTGTGCATGGATAAATAGATAATGTTAGTGTACGTCTTTTTCAAGAGTATGGGTTTGGAGTTTTAACTTTGGCTGATGATATGGGCGGTGAGGGTTAGATTTGGATTTTAGCCACGGTGCTATTTAAGATTTTGGTCCTACACTACTCACTCATACTTTCCACTTGCACTCAGCACACTGTACGGACAAATGTACACTTCCTTCTTTTTGGGTTGCTGATTATTACAATTCCCACCTTAGATTAAGGATACGATGATTTTCATAGTTGACTCTCACTTTTTGAATTAATTTATCAAAATTAAGTTAGACCAACTGAATTCTAATATAAAAGCACTGTTTATCTACATTGTTCTCTTTTGTTGTTGCTAGCTGTTGTTTATTTATTGAGTGGGATGAAAGGGATAAGCGATAGTTCAATTATGGATTAGAATCTTGGTAAAATTTTAATAGTTAATGTCCTTTCTATTTTTTTTTTAAAGTAGATTTAGATTTATTAGTTTGGTTAATTATTTTTAAGTAAGTTATAAAAATTAGTTTTTAAAAGATAGTTTTTAAAAGTTGTAATATTTATATTTTGTAAATTAAATTTAAAATAATTTTTAATAAGCATAAGTAATAATAAATGCGTTTGATAAAATAATTTTTAAAATTTAAAAATATTATAATAAATATTATTATAAGAATTAAATTTGGATATTAATTAATGCATTAGGTTATATTAACCTTTTTAATTTTGATAAATACAAATAATTTATACTTTTACAAATTATTTTTTAAAAAAAATTTATCAAATAAAATCTTAATACTTTAGAAAAAAATGCACTTTTACTCTCTCTAAAATATATACACTATTTATAATTTAGCATTTAATTTGAGTCTGAATTAGTCGAGGCAAAACTCCAGATGTTAAGCGGGCAACCAAAAAAATAATAATGTATTATCATATTAATAAAAATAAATAATTTTTAAAATTATTATTAAAAATTATCTAAATTCATAAATCTAATTGGATGAGTGTGTAAAATTTTTTATATTCTTAATACAACAAAATTAAACTCTATAATTTAACTCCAATTTTTATTTTAAAAAATTGTGCAAATTAATCCTTGATATTTTAAAATAATAACATTAATTAATTCCTAAATAACCAAATTACCACCGCACAACTTCAAAATAATTTGCCTTTTGTTTTGTTTGTAATAATCACCAGCTAATTGAAGTTGACTCATTTGAAGGAGTACTAGGTCAAAAATAGTCATGGGCCCAAAGCTGCCAATAATTTCCGTATCAAGCAATTGCAAAGTTATGGCATATGATAGCTGGATTTGAACTGTGGTGCATTTATAGTATTTATACACATGGTCTCATCAGGGAAAATAGTGAAAGAAATTCATTCTTTACTCTTCTCTTAACATTATTGTTACTCTCTTTTCAGCTCTATTTACATTAATTAAGCATTTTCCCTCCTTGCATAGTTGCATTAGCCTTGTAGGGTTTGCTACTGTTTACGTAAAAAAAAAAAAAGAAAAAAGAAGTTAACTAGGAAGCTTCGTTAATTCTGCTTCCGAAATGGGGAGAAATTAAAATAAAAATCCACCTCCATTTATTATTATTAAATTGTTTCTAACCAAACATTGACCATTTGGTTAACCTATCACATTTTAATATTAATGATGGGTGGCTCAATCTTGTTAATGGTATGTAGGGCGGTTTAATTATATCCTTAATTAGTTGATTTGCTGTAGATAAATGTAAAACAATAACTTAAAATTTAAGCATATGATGTATTTAAGCACCGGATAACCCAAGTCCCAAACTATGGCTACTTCTTCACATAATCTAATACCTAATCTCTCTTTTTTTTTTTTTTTCCTTATAATGCTTTTATTTGACTTCATGGATAGGAGACCAAATTAAATGGATGTTTTATTATTATATTATGTATTTTCTTGGGCTAATTAGTACGTCCAAGTACTGTATTGTTATTTTGACCAAGATGGCCACGTGCATAGCAACATATAGTGGTATATTATATACTGTATTGTATGGTTTTCTTGAGTTTTATTAATTATTTGTTTACTTTGAAAGATTTAAGTTTCATAGGTTTAAGGTGTTAAATAGGGCCTCGTGTGTATATAGTTAAATTAAAAGATGATAGTAGTTATCCTTATAAATGAGGTGATGATGATGTGTGTATTAGTGTCACTATACAATATACATAGATATAAATAAACGAAGGATAAGGATTTAGAGAGAAGTGCATGTGCACGTGCACACATGTGTTTGAAAATGTGCAAGTGGAAGCTCTTATATAAGAATAGTGCACACGTGTCCACATGCCAAAATGTGAAACCTGGTAGAGTAAATCCTTCAAAAGCAGAGACTTGAAGGATTATGAATCTCATTCTGCGATTGCATGTGGATTTGGATGTGGATGTCGATCCATAAAATCCCAAACATATGCCCCAATTTACCTTTTTCACTCCAATGCATATATAGATGAACCATCTCTTTTACCTTTATCCAGAGACCAAAAAATTTCATACATTATTTAGGTATTAATTATTAAAGTAGGATACTTTAATAAAGATATTAAAAATATTTTTTTATAAAAATATTTACATATATTATATTATTATTGAATATTTTTATTAAATTAATTAATAATTTATTTTTAATAAAGTAGAATAAAATTGGTTTATTATAACTATAATAATAAATTTAATTATTTACATTATAATTATTAGACCCAATTTGATTCGATCGAATTACACAATTTAAATCGAATATTTTTAAATTTTTTGATAAAAAAATAGATATATTTTTTATTTTTTGTTTTGTGAATATTTAAATTTTTAAAAATTTAAAAATACAATTAAATTTCGAAAAAAATGAATTTATTGTTATTGTTATAAAATAAATTGGTTTTATTCTAATTTGATAAGAAATTTAAAATAACCGGTTTATTAATACGTCCAATAATAATGTAAAATATAAGCGTTTTTATAAAAAGACGTTTTAAGTATCTTTATAAGAATATCTCCATTATTAAATTGTTAAAAAATATATTTTTTTACTTAAGTGTATTTGGTAAAATTTTAATAATAAAATAAGAATATTAGAAAAAATAAAAAGGTATTTTTTATATTTTTAATATAATAAGTATTTTTATATTATTATATTTAAAGATGATTATTAGATAAAAAAATTATTTTATATGAGATATTTAAATATAAAATTATTTTTATTTTTTTAAAAATTAAAAAAATTTATTTAACAATTTTTTTTTGTAGAAACTCACTTAAATAAATTTAAAAAAAAACGATTTTTTTTCTTATGACATGTTTAATTATTTTAATCATTGATAATTTAGTAGAAAAATATGTAAATTATATTTGTATATATAAAATATTTGAATGAATAAAAAAAAAGGAAAAAAGAATGGTAGCAGTGATTTTTTTTTTAATTTGGAGGATGTAGATAAAAGGAGTTGGCATAAAAAGAGCACATTACATTTTGGGGGTGCAAGGTTGATAATAGTGGGTAAAGAGTGACAGAAGAAGAGGCTTAAGGGGTTTTCCTTAATCGCCACACATGATGGGCACATAAATAGAAATTCAGAGCTATTAGCATGCATAGCAATATATGTACTGTTTACATTGATAACAGCATATTCCTTTTTCCATATATAAACACTGAATCCGATTTAGCATGTACTTAAAATCAAATCACATAATACATTACTCATTCAAATGTTGACCACTTGACTCCCAAATAAAAAGTAATGTACCTTATTAGTTACTAGTAGTGTTCATCCAAAAACAGGGTTCTAACTAAATATATAGAAAGAGACACATGACTACTGCTCACATATCATATGCCTCTGTAGCTTCATAATAAATTAAATAAGAAATTATTTCAAGCATTTTAAAAATACTGGTATTTTATTAATTTTAGTTAAGATTCTAAAAATTGAAATAATTATTTTTTCAGTAGAGTAAAAATTTTAAAAATTCAATCGAAATTCAATCGATTATTTATTTAAATCGAACTAATCTGATGACTGATTTGATCTAATTCTCAAATATTAAAATAATTGAAATATCGATATTTTTAAAATAATCCAAAATTTTTTAATAAAATAAAAGTAAAAACTCAAATGAAGTTAACTTCACGTGAAGTTGATACCTCAGAGTCATTAGATAAAAATTTAATCAAATCAGTTAAATTATTTAACGGCTCTCAGATATCAAATTCACGTGAAGTCGATTGCACTTGAGTTTCTACTTAAAATCAAATATAAAAAAATGAAATGGTTGGTTGTTTGTTTGTTTGTATTGAAGGGGGGATAGGTGTCGAAATACTGTAGAATGGAAATGGACGTGTAGTCTGTTTTGTGAAGAGGGTACACAGTGCCTCGCTGTCTACCATGTGAAGGGGTGGCCTCTCTTATAACCCTCTTCCAACTGGCACTTCTTTTCATTCACCACAAAATCCCACTCTCCCATTTCACTTCTTTTATTCTTACTAATTGGTCTTGCTCTTGGTGTTGGTGTTGGTGACTGAACTACAACCACCACCAAAACCATATTCTATTCTTTTTGAGCAAGATGAATGATGCAATGGCGGCTTCTGAATGCAGCAGTGGTGTTGAGTCTGGTTGGACTCTATATCTAGACCACTCTTACAGCATTAACCATAATAGTGGTTACTATGAAGAGGACAAGAGGAGGAACAAGCATGAGGACTCAACTGATGAGGAGGACTTGTCCATGGTTTCTGATGCTTCTTCTTGGCCTCCACATGATGACACTAATTATGATGAGAATCAGAATAATAATAATAATGGAGCCTTTTGTAATTCTGCTTCCAAAGCAGTGAAGCTCTCCAAGACCAAGAGGCAGAAGAAGGTTAAGGAGCCTTCTTATCTTCATGACACTGCTAGCTCTCATGTCTATGACTTCTCCACAGTATGTTTCAGCTTCCATCACTATACTTTCTTTCTTTCTTTATGTGTGTTCAATGTATATATGTTTGTTACTGATGGTTGTTCACAATATTTCAGAACAAAGTTGATGATTCCAACCAACAAACTTACACACAGAGTATGCTAGATTGTTCACAAGGTTTCTCTGCCACTTATGTTCAGGTAACTGAGCTTATTCATTATTTAGTTATTATTTTAAAGATTTGATGTTGTTTTTGAAGGAGGTATAGCTAAAGTAGCTAATATCAATTGTGTCCTGTGATTGCAGAGGAAATCTTCATGCCAAGAACACTTTGGTTTCTTTCAACCATCTCTATCAGAAAATGAACTTCAAGAAAACAAGTAAGTTTATTTTTTTGGTTATTTTTCTTTACATGGTAAAATAATTCTCAATTCATATGTAGCCTATACTAGAGAATTCTATTATTTTTAAAATAATTTTTATGTGATACTGATAATTCATTTTCATTCTTTGTTTAATTAGCAGCTGGTATGGAGGAAAAGGGATTGGAATGAGGTAAAAGAGGATGAGGGAGTTCAATCAACCTAATAGCTGCCTCTGCCATTGAAGTAGTTGCAGTGGAAGTTACTGAAAATCAATGGAGGGAGAATCATGGTGCTGTAGGAATTTTATTATATCCATAGGGGCCTTGTATCTTTCTTATCTTTTCTTTTCTTTTCTTTTCTTTCTGGTAGCAATGTCAATGCAGTGGGAAACAACCAGAAAAGACAAGTTTAGGAATATATATAATATAAGAATATGATATATATATAAATATTTTTTATTTCAAAGTTTAATTTTGTCCAAATGGATGGTGCACACAAGCTACATAAGAAAACCATGCTCAATTTATGTGAGTAATGAAGAAGTACCAGCAACTCTTGGTAGTAAAACACACACAGATAAATATCTTACTTGTTACATTGATACAAAAAAGAAAAGAACCCTGTCTTAACTTTCTCTGGCCTTAAAAAAAAAAAAAAATTTGCCATCTAATGACTTGTGAGAAAGAGCTGAGAGATTATAACTGCATTCATTACAGATAACTGGGTTCACAATATGTTCTTCAAGCTTCTTGCATTGTTCGTTGTATTATTCTTAGCTAACTTTTGGCACAATGATATGGATAAATGCATTCAAACCATATCACAGGATATAATGGTCCAGATTTACATCCTTTTTTATTTTATTTTTCAGTAGAGCATGACAACAAAATGCTGCCGACTAAGTATATAGATACAAGATTTGCTGATAATTCAGATAAAGTCTATATGATTCTACTTTGATTAGGTAGGATCATTGTATTTTTATAATAGTGCAATAGATGTTAACATAACTCTATGTCATATATATAAAGAAAAAAAAGGGTATATTAATTACTAAAAAAGATTGTATGCTGACTGCTCTAGTGAATCAAAATTAAGGTCTTAATCTGTTTTCAGAAAGAGACAAGATCAATATGATACTGAGTAGTATTGTTATGAAGGGATGGGCAATAAGGACATTGTACAAATATGAAGAGGGAAATGCAATGGCAACACTCATGTTGGAATATATCATATCTGTATCAGTAACTCTCTCTTAAACTCATGAGATCCTGCCTGAGATCTTCCTGACCCAAAAGAACATGCCCCATTTTGATTAGTTTGTCAACTTTATCTCTTTTGGAAGGATCCCCCCTATTTAAAAATTGCATGCTATGTGATGTTTGTTTATTTAGCTTTGCACCCTCCAATTCTGTCTGCTTTGTAGCTGTCATATAATAAGACTTGATGTCATCCACATTTGTGCCTTTCAAATTTTTTATTCCTTTGCTTATTCCTAGTCACTAGCTGGACTTGTGATTAAAAATAAAAATCTGATATGATCATATGAGTCCGGAAAGGTTGAAAAAGTATACAAAAGATGGCCACTGAGAATTTAGGATGTCAAAATTGTGATCTCCACCCACATGTGGGTTTGTCATAAACAATCTGCAAGTTAATTAATTAAAAAATGGATAGAAATAATAGAAGAAGATAACATAAAGACAAATCATGAAAGACATAATAAAGCTTCTAGAAAGAATGAAAAATAATATAAAAAGAAATGGAGAATGGTGATATTCATTGCCTCACTGCATTCCATACCAAATTAAAATGGATAATATAAGAATCCAAAAAGGGTGTGGGGGGGAACATTTTTGCCCTTCCAACCACCACCAAGACCAAACTCCTCTTTATCCTTTTGGAAACTGAGAAGGGTGCATGCTTTGCTTTGTTGCCTTCAAATAAGCCTCTCATATATGATCTTCTTTTATTTTATTTTTTTTAATCTTTCTTATGACCATTTCCAATTTATTTGTGATGTTCCCGTTTCTTAAGACAAAGACCTTCTGAATTTCTGAGGATTATGCCAAGGACATGACTGTGGTACTACATACTAACATGTCTAGTGAGTAACAACTACTCATTACGTCACTGCTAGAATCCATGTTATGCATGTATGGCTTTGGAACCAAACCACATTGTTCAATTTTTTAAGACAGTAACAACCAACAACTAACAACTAGTATAATTGACAAATAAATTTTCCAATAGTCAATGCCTCTAATATATAGAATTCTGTAGTAAGAACCTCACTTCAAATCACCAAGTAATTTTTCATTACTTTACTTCCAAGTAGAGGCTACTGATTTTGGAAACTCGTAGTCCTAGTAAAGTTTTATTATTGCTCACTCATTTGTGGACTTTGAAAACAGAAACCTCCAATAATAGGACTCGTACCCTTTGGAATTTGGATTAGTGTTTGACTTGCCTTAAAATTCCATTATGTGAGTACAAACAAAACATTGAAGGAAGATATACATAACTTCATATACAGTAGTCTGGTACAAACTGCTAGCTACAGATTTGACTTTAGATATCTTCATTTGGACTCTTGAAATTTATAAATGAAGGTGACTCCAGAGCATAACAGGGGATGTGCCAAACTGTTCCAAAATCATGGGCAGGATAAGCACTATTAGAGTTGGTTAAGTATTTTGGAAATTAGTCACCAGTGGATTATATTTACTAGCCTGTATAAAGGTAGATTTCACTTTATGACTCTTTTGCTGTTCTATACATACATTTTCACTTTAGTTATTTTCATTGTTGGATCACCATGATGATTATAAACATGCCACAATTTTAATATGCAAGTTCTGACAGCATCAATCAGCACCCAAATTGTGAACTAAGAATGATCTTGAGTTTTGACTTTTAATATGGTAACTGGTGAACCTAAACAGTAGCATATCATTCGGTAGTTGAGTCACTTTGGATTTTCAAGTAATTGAGGGTGACTTTTAGGCCTTAGTCCACCAATAATATCTGTTAGCCCTTTGAACAAGTCAAGGAAATCCCACTTAAGTTGGCTTATTATGCAACAAGTCATTGGTCCCAAGTCTCTCATACTCCATCTTTTTTAAGTTTCACTGACTGAAACACCTTACAAGAAAAGAAAGTGCCTTCCAAACAAAATTACAATACGTTCCGGTATGAAAATGGATATGCAGTACAATTACTTGAAATGGTTGTATTTGGAATTGGTTGTAGAGTTCAATGATACAGGAAAACATCACAATCTACTAGCAAGCAACTTTAGCATTTGAAAAAGAAAAAGGGTGGAGTGATTATTTCACTTGTTACGTTGCAACCAATCAAGGATACCCTTTTCTGTATCCGAAAGCTGCTCATCATTCTTTGCCCTCAAAGTTCCTTCCATCAAATCGAAGTAATCCTTGTAGTTTCGCTTGTAATAACTCTCCAACCTCTGCAACACAACACATGTTGATTCAAGAAAAATACATGCCATACACAAGCAATTATGAAACTTGTGAAGTTATATCGTGGCATTCAAATTCAATAACATCTAAATACATTACTTTCTGATGATAGCAGTGAGGAGGAAATTTAGCTTACCTCTTTGTCATTTTTGTCCTTGTTTTCCTCTGATTTCTTGAGATATTCTGACAACAAAAGTATATACATAAAGTTGTTTGAGCAGTGCATGTACAAGTAATTAAAGAGAGATAAGTTTATGCATACTTTGAAGTAGCTGGGTCCTAGATTCGGGAACTTGGGTGGTGGCGATTAAAGTGGATAAGATCAGGCTTCTCCTTCCAAGTTGAACGTTGTTGGTAATGGTGGTTAAAGTTGATGGTGGCTTTCGTTGTTGTGTCTTATGAAGTGCTTGAAGGTTGGAAGAAGCATACTTGTTTATTGTGACAGTTAGTGCCATCAACATGTTTTGTTCTGTTCAGCTCATCGCCATCGCATCATCACTCTCTTCTTTCTGCCTTACATACCTTCTCTCTCTACAACCACTGGTTTCGGTTAATGGATAACGCGCCGCCACATGGGATCAACGGTCAAGATCTATAAGTTTTCATGTTAATTGTAGGTTTTTATTTTTTTTTTAACTAATGTTAATATCTACTTATATTCTGTGCTAAAAAAAAGAATGGAGAAACAATGATTAAAATTATTATAATTAAAATTTAAATTTTTAAATTAATTATCTAATTATAAAATTTAAAAATTTAAAAATTAGAATTTCCTATTACATACGATTACTCCTAATATCTTCGTTTTCTCTCCGTCTTCGGTATCCCTTTTCGCCGCCGCGGTCTCACCTATGCCGTTGCACCCACCACTCTCTAGCAGAAAATTTCGACGCCTGTATTATCTCCCACCGACGTCGTCGTGGTCCCCACACACACCACTGCCACCTCAAATTGTGCCCCTTATTTTTCTGTATCCCGGTGATTTCCGATCCCTCTCTTTTCGGTGCATCCCCTCCAACACCCTGACAATTTCCAGCCAACAAGAATCCCAGCCACCACCGCAGTAGATTCCGTTGATACACGGGCCTATTCTAATTGCGATGCGCCAAGACAAAGCCATAGCCAACCAAGCTGGCAAGTATGCCCGCTGCTTGATCCCAAGCCTTTTCGCGCATGGTCTTCTTCAATCCATTCTCATGTTCTTGCAAACCCAAAGCATTGTCTTCCCAATAGTCATAACCTCTGTAGTTGCAGCGCTGCTCCACATCCTTTTCTACTGGCTTCTTGTATTTTGTTCATTCTTTTGTTGGCTCTTGTGTTCATTCATCTTTTTCTTCTCCTACTACAATGGCCAGTTTAGAATGGTTATTTTAGTAGGTATGCGAATGGTTATTTTAATTTTTATGTGGATGATTATTTTGATTGGATTGGTTTAGTTATATATAATTAAAATATGTTGGATGTTCAATCTATTAGATATGCGGATGATTATTTTTTGAGTTAGTTCTCAAAGTAGTCCCTGAACTTACACTCGAGTCTCAAAGTAATCCCTGAAATTAATAATTACTCAAATTCGTCTCTGAAATTGCCCTCCAAAACTCATAGTAGTCCCTAAAATAATTTCTGTCTATCCTTACCATTGGAGAGAACTAAAACGACATCATTTTATATTTATTAAAAAAAGAAAAAGAACTCCCCTTTCCCAACCCATCCCCATTTTTTCTTTTCCTTCTCCTTCCCCAATTTGAGACCCTTCCCCGTTCCCTTTTCTTTCACCCTCCCCTTCTCCAATCTGAGCCTTTTCCCAAACACATACCATAAATAGAAAACAAGTTGTTCATCAAAAAACTATTCTAGTAGTAAGAAACTTTGTTGACGCAAGTATCAAGATCATCTCCTAAAATGATGAACCAAAGATTTGGATGGATTCCATTCTCACTAAATCAAAGTGCAATAATTAACAAAAAGAAAAGAAAAGAAAAAGAGAGAGAGCGAGAGAAAAAGACATCCAGCTGGCAAGATGAAGCAGAAAATGCCTCCACGAATTTAGGATTGTTCCACCTTCATCAGCATGAACCTGGATTCTTTGTACTTGGCACAATTTGAGAAATGCAATGAGCTTATTGAATGATTGGAATCTTAATTACTAATAATAAAGAGGAGTGTGACAGACATACATGACCGCATGTAAGTTTACAAGCAACGACGTGGCTTGCCTCATGAAAAAAGACGATAACAAGCTTAAAGGGTGTGAGTAGCAAGGTTTTCCAGAGTGCAAGTATAAGTATAGTACAGACAGCAACAGTGACTAGAACAGGTTGGAGAAGAGGTAGCATGCGGCGCGATACGATACTGTGACAGAGATCGGCGAAAAGTAGCAATAGAGAAAAAGGGGAAGGGGAGGTTCAGGTTTTCTTTTTTTTTAATAAATACAAAACGACGTCGTTTCAGTCGTCTCCAATAGCAAGGATCAGCAATAGAGAAAAAGGGAAAGGGGCTCGGATTAGGGAAGGGGAGACTCGAGTTTTCTTTTTTTTTTTTAAATAAATACAAAACGACGTCATTTCAGTCGTCTTCAATGGCAAGGATGGACGGAAATTATTTTAGAGACTACTATGAGTTTCGG
Organism: Arachis duranensis; assembly: GCF_000817695.3. Taxonomy (NCBI): domain Eukaryota; kingdom Viridiplantae; phylum Streptophyta; class Magnoliopsida; order Fabales; family Fabaceae; genus Arachis; species Arachis duranensis. The sequence continues at coordinate 111,265,317 of NC_029780.3, read as the reverse complement.
AGGGCAATTTTGTGGACGAATTTGAGTAAATTATTAACTTCAGGGATTACTTTGAAACTTGAGTGCAAGTTCAAGGACTACTTTGAGATTTAACTCTTATTTTTGTCTTTAACTGGATGGTTATTTTTACTAGAAGTGAATGACTCTGGTGGCGGTATGTGGCAAACCAAGCAGCGACGGTGAAATGGGATGATTATTGATGAAGGTGGAGATGACAACCGGTTGGAAAAAAAGATGATATTGGAGTGAAATGCTTTGGTAAATTAGGGTTTGGGATGGTTGTGTTTTTGGAATAACTAAGTGGATTTTTTTAATTTAGATGATTTGTAGAGTATTTTTTATTTTTTATATGTATTAGGATAAATCTACAATCCATTATTCACATTGATTTAATTCTTTATTATCTTCCTAGCGAAATTGTATATGCTATCTATACAAAATTAAAAAAGAATATAGAAGAGTTGACATCTAATTTCTCACGAAATAATTATATTTTATCATAATTCTAAACATTCAATAAAGTATGTGGTGAGTTTTGGCATTTTACAAGGGTTAACATTTTTAACATTTTTTGTGTATGTATTATATTTTTATTTTTAAATTATTATAATTAAGGTAAAATATAATATTTAATTACATTTAATTTTATCTTTAACGTTTTCGATTTATGTCAAAATTATCGTCAGACATTAGCTCTATGTAAAATATTAGGGACAAAATTAAAAATTTTTAAAGATATTTGAACCTAAATAAAAACGTTAAAAAACAAAATTAAATAAATCGAAATTAGAGACAATTAAATGAAATTCAAACATTAAAAATATTTTAGCCAGTATATGATGACACATAAGAGTCAAGAAAGAATTAGAGCAATACTATGGCAATTAGTTTGAAATAGCTGAAATTGAAGGTAGGCTACATAAAAAATGATTGTTTTGTCCACAGAAGAGCAGCAGTGGCTAATCCAGCAAGTGTTTGTGCCTGTACCAAACAATGGCAGAGACATAGAGGAATATGGAGGAAGCAACACAGCCACCTACAATCCATGGAAGCAAGGCATGCTTTTGAAACAGGTCAATGTGAATGTTGATGGTAAAAATACCCACGACGGTAATGAAGGCCTCCGCAATGACATTTGCCGTGCCCACTCTCACTGCCATTTGCAGCAGCTTGTCCTGTTTCTCCTTCAGCATCGCCTTTATGTACTCCTCTGTTTCTTCCGCATACTCCCTCACCTTCATTCATCTTGTTAGCCATACATCATGCATATATACATAAATTATTTCAACTAATAAAAGGTTTTCAATTTTCGTACCGTGAATAATTTGTTGAGAGTTCCACCGATTTGCACAAGGTATGCTCCCAAGAGCATCTCAAGCTCCTCTACGTTGCTCACAGCATCTTCAGAACGTAACTTGTTTGTAAGATACATCTCAATCATGTTTTCATCATTATCCAGCAACCTCTCTAACTCATCCCTTACCTGTTGGAACATTAGCCTGCATTAGTTACATATTAATCACAAATTAGCACTAATCAATTTAAAGTAGGAATTCACACGTAATTGTCTTCACATGAAGTTAATAATTAAGAACAATTATATCTCAATTTTTAACTATTAATTTTAGGTGAAGACATCTACATGTGAGTGTCCACCTTAATTTAATTACCTTGTGAGCACGACAAGTAAGGGCAAGCAAGCGGTTCTTAATTTGGCGAACGCGCTCCAAATTGAGAATATTAATCTCTGAGGTTAGTTTATAGAAGGCGGTATGAGCTTCCTGCTGCAATATATTAGAGAGGTTTTCTAAGGTGGTGCAAGAAGCGTGTAGGCATGCTTCGAGAGCAACGAACTCAAATGGAAGGATGTTGGTGGATGAGGAGGAAGGGAGGATGATGCGGTTATGAAGGTGGTGAAGAAGGGAGACGAGAGAGGGATCCCTGGAGTTGAGGAAGAGAGCTTCATTGGCAGTGATGATGCATTTGATGTGCTCCAAGTTGATGACTATGGCGCACTCTCTGCCAGCTATGGTGGTCCTGCTGGAGGACGAGAGCATCCGCCTCAGGTCACGCGCCGCCACCCGCGTCCTCCGCATTATCTCCTGCTTCCCTGCCTCCAACGACTCCATCTCTCCGCCAGCCCCCACCACTGCCACCGCCCACTCCCTTTTAATTCCTGATCTCCTCCTATTCATCATCATTATCATTTCATGCATGCATTTTCTTGAGATTCGGTCTCTTTTGTTTTTTTTTTTAGGCGGGAACGTAACGCATGTCACCCACAATTTTCATTCTTGGATCTTGCTATACTACTACCAACAACGAAAGAGAAATGTCAGCACATCAAAATTGATTTTTTTTAAGTGTAGTTTCTTTATTCTAATAAATTAATAATATATTTTATTTTATATTTTTAAATATTAATAATTAATTATAGACTAAAAATAATAACTTTTGATAGCTTTTTAATATTTTTCATAACCAAAAATAAAATAAAGACTATAACCAACATGACATTTAAATTAAATGGTTTGATACTACTTTAATGAAATACGTAATACTTTCAGCGGAATGATAGAGCGCTATTTTAAGAATGAGTTAAAATATATATTAAATTATTATATTAAAAAAATTAGATTAATAACTAAAATAATTATCAAAAATAATAAATTTTAATTATCTTTTAATATTTTTTATATTTTTATATGAATAATCACTTTTTTGTTAAATAATTATTATTAGATGAAAAATGTTATTTCTCTAATTAGATAATATTTAACATTAATACAAAAAATTAGGTTGTCTATAACAATTTCATTTTCACGTTCACTTTTTCCACGAATTGGCTTGTAGCATGACTAGTTAATTTTGTTTTTTAATTCCTTCTATGTATTGTTAGCTACCTTTTTACGTTAGATATTTCGTTATTCCTTCCTATATTTCTCAAAACAATAATTAATATCAGATTCTTTCATTAATTAAAATTTCATTCGAGTTATAATTTGTTGACTATTTTAATAATTACTTTTATTTTATAAACAATAATATTTCACAGACAATAAAAACTCAGATAGGGAGATTCAAACCCGCAACCTTTTAAATGAGTATGAGAAACTATGTTATTTGAGGTATAACTCATTAGAAAATATAATAAATATGAATGTTATATGAATAAAATTATAAATGTTAAATTAAATAAAGTAACTTTGAGTTATTGTCTTTGTAGCATTACCAAATAATAATGCTTGGAAATCAACACTTTTAGTGTGAAAAAGAAAAAAAATAGTTAACATTATTTGAATGTTAGGAAAAATAAAATAAAAGTGTTGAATATCTAAAATTTTTCGTTTTGATAAACTAATTGACTCATCATTCATCAAAACATAAATTAAATTTGCTCATAATGTAAAATTATTGTACATTTTACACCCATTACTATATTATTTAGACATCCATCTTTGTTATCCCTCTCTCTCCATACTTTTCTTCTTTAGAAAAAATAATGCACCATAAATTAAAAAGTTTGCACATTCAACTTTAAAAGCTGCACATCTAAAATATATGCTAATTGATTATTGATTGATTTTTATTATCCTGCTAATTTGTCCATATGTAATTTATCGAAAAATAAAAAGCACGCATTGTTAGCACTATTGTACATCATTGGATGAATTTAATCTTTGAGTTAATAACGATGTAATGATATTTTTTTTCTCTATTATTTTTTTACATTACTTTTTTCTAAGTGCATATTTTAGGTTCCGAAAATAATAAGACTAATGGATTTTATTTCATAGCATGAAATTAAAGGAGAAAGAGGGAATACAATGGTATTGAAATTATGGATGTGAAGAAACTAAAGTGTCACACTGGCTTCTAAAATCCATAGTAGAAATTAAACAAATTAAAAGGAGTAGTGTACAAATTAATTTAGAGAAATGCAGAGAATCATAATAGTTTAATAATCCAACAACATACTTTATTCTATATAATTTAAACATTAATAACTAAACAATAACAAAAAAATAATAAAATTTGATAATTCTCAAATATTTTATCGTTGACCTAATAGATTATAATTTTATGATGTACCGATCTGGAATACGTTGACACACAAATTTTAAAATCTTACAAGACACGAAAACATGCATATATATAAAATATAAAGTATTTTTTGGATAAATCGTAATGATATTTTGATATTTTATTGATATTAAAATATAACTTATTTTTTTAATTATTTTTAATGTTTTATTTTAATTATATCAAGTATTTAAAATTTTTTATTTTAATAAATAATAATATATATTATATCTAAAATTTATTTTAAGAATACATGTTAAGAATAAGATTGAACACGCTGACACGTGATAGTAATTAAATGTGTCCAAGCGTGTTTATCCAGAGAAAATTTTTTTATTTTTCGTTAAGACATAATTGGACATAACAAACATACGAACAAATATCAATGAATGTCGCGTCCAAAATGTATCGGACACGCGAATATAGCAACTTGCTTCATAGTTTTAATTAGATAGGAAAACCAGCAAGCCACCTAGATATCATAGCAAGACTTTCTTCAGGCCTGTACTCAGGTGCGGTGTGTCCCCCTCCCTGCAGATAATAAATTTATTAATATATTATAATACATTATTTATTTTAATTTCTCCATAAGAAATTAAATCAGTGTGTCAAATATAATTAAATGCTTTATCTTGCCTTCACAGTTGCATACACTAGGTTATAATTCCCCTGTGTATACTGCAATGTATATCTACAGAAATACATGTTAGTTTATGTTTATGTTTTTATATACTTGTTAATTAGCAGAGGATGTAAATATAATCAAGTGTACTTACCCTCCTACTTGTCCACCTACATACCACGGTAACCAGTCTCGTTTGAGCGACAAATTCAGAGATTTTATCCATGTCATTGTACCCAAATATGGAATAACTGCATCATGATCTCCACTGTATACTCCACATGGTGATGTGAATTTAATAATTAATTAGAGCTATAAACAATGTGTACGATGTATAATTGTGTAAATATATATTTTACCTGTAAATCAAAACTTTATAGTCTTTGTTAATAAGATACTTGTGATATGGTACAGTGCTTGTGACATCATAGGTGTAAGATAAACTCCGATTGCATCTGTTCCATTCCATCTTGATTCCCTAATAAATATTTTCATAACTTGATATAGTATGCAAATTAAATAGCATTGCTAATTTATTAGCGTATATAAATAATAATTAAATATATACCTTCCGAACGTGAAGAGCTGTTTGAACTTCTCCATCGTTAGCCCAGATGTAAGAGAAGACGTAGTTGTAGGACTAGAAGAACAAATCAGTTTAATTTACATCACCTTAATTAATTAAAAGCAGTAACAAGTGTTAGTAACTATATAATATATTGTTATTATTATATTTACCCGACACCAGGTTGGGGTGTGGTGAAAAGCGTTAGGAAGGAGGAGGTTCAATTGATTATGGTGTGTGAGATTACTAGGATCCCATCCAAATGCTTTAGCCTCTTTTGTGGCAGCATCAAAACAGTTTGGTTCTAATATTTGCGCTGTAAAAATATTCCTAACGCACTGCAAAATATATGAATTCAAATTAAAGTGCACCTCATTAAATAGTAGAACTAATTGTCTTCATGTAAATGTATAATAATGAAGACGTGGCTACCTCGGATACAAGTTGGAGGTTCTGGAAACATGCGGCATTGCTTGAGTCTACGTTTATGTATTGACCTTTGCAATTTGTTTTAGTTGCCTGCCATGAGTTTAACACAAGAAATTAAATTAGAGGCGCTAAGAAGATGTATTGAATGAATGAAGTAGGAAAAAGAAAAGTGGATGGTACCTGATAGAATTGATCGGAAATAAGGGCGAGTTTGTGATAGAATGGAATTCTCCAGTTTTTATCAACAGACAAATCTGTGACGGGGTTTCCCAGTATGTATCCCTTTAGATTCATTCTTTTTCCTCCTCCTTCAATCTCGTTTCCTTCAACAAATTAATTAATTATATTATTACGTGCATGTCACAGCAATGCAAGGCTAATTAATTATATATAGATATACCATCAGATATGGTCTTGACAAGAATAGGGAGGATTATGCCTGAGTAAGAATCGCCAGCTATGTATAGTGGATTCTTCTGGAACTTGGGATTGGACAAAAGCCACTGCATGCAATATTCAAATACCAAATTAGCAGAGAAATATTAAAACATCATCAGAATTTATTATTTTTGACCATCAGTTGATTATTAATATTTAAAAATATAAGATAAAATGTTATTAAATTATTATCCTAAATAAATTGAGTTGATGACTAAGTGAAGTATTGGCATCTTGATTGTTCACCTTTTGTTAAAGTTAGTTATACCTTGCGCAAAAACTGGTAATTATGTGCAGCTGCTAAAGTATCAGTGACTCCATAAGATTCGGGATTTGTGGCATAAGAAAATCCAGTACCCACGGGGGCATCTATGAAGATCATGCTAGCTACCTGAAATAATAGAAAGAACGCATCATTTTTTAGTTGTTTGAGAAAGAGGAGGATAATTAATTAATTATTATATGACCTTTGTCCATGAGAATGGATTCAGCTTAAGGGTAGGTAATGTTCCGCTGCCTCTTGATTTGGCATAATCAAACATAAGCGGACCTGTATGTATACATAATACATGAATTGTTTAAGAAATTGAAGAGGAATTAGGGTTTTAATTTGTTTTGTGTAGTTACCTACTTCGAAGACGAGGCCAGAGAAACCAGAACAACCGGGGCCTCCAGTCAGCCAAAGCAAAAGAGGATCTTCCTCTGGATTCCTTTCTGATTCCACGAACCAATAGAATAGCTGCACGGATTCCATGTCCCCTACTCCCACATAACTTTGCAATACAACATTATTAATTGATTATTAGCTAAATTACATTATGAGAAATATTAGGATATCAGAGTTTATTGTTTTTTGCTATCACTTAGCTAGTTAGCTATTAACTCAATTTCTTTAGTAGTTTCTTTAGCATAGTAATCCAACAACATACTTTATCCCATTAATGACTATCTAATGGTTAAATACAATAAATTTTAATGACTCTCTAGCATTCTTCTTAAATTATATAGATGATTAATAAGAAAACAGAGTAGCTAACCCAGTTTGAAGGTTAAAAGGCAGTTTGCCAGGGAAGCCAGGAAGCGTGTCAACAGGTTTAGAAGAACTGGCAGTGATGACAAGAATGAGAATGAGAATGAGCACGAGGATCGTCATGTTAGTTAGTTTCCTGAATGCCATGGTAGATAGCAACTTGAGTTGAGCTTGAGCTTCAGACTTATAGTGCCTGTTACTTAATCGTCTCACCACACTTCCAACTACCACTCTTTCTACCTAACTTCTTATCATAATTTCCATGCAAATCTCTGAAGCTAAGGTTTGTATTTAGTGATTTGGTTGTTGAATCAGTGCAAGCAAGATTGAATTAACATGTATGCATGATTAAAGATTCTACTAGTAGATATATCAAATAAAATAGTGAACATGAATAACAATACATATAGCATGCAAATACCAACAATTTTTACATATATATATAAATCCATCACATACAAAATCTAAATAGATATAACATATGCAAAACACATGGCAAAGCTATATATGGACGAGGTGAATCATAAATGAAGAGAATTGCGCCTTCAATTGAAGTTCTTGTTTGAATTCATGAATAATGCAGAGGGCGGTTGTTGAGAAGAAGATACATTATTGCTTCTTGTTCATCCTCATTATTATAGCAGCTCATCATTTTCTTCTCTCTTCTTTGCTTCCTGTGCACAACCACCCTCGTTTCTTCAGGAATGGCATGAACAAGAGCAGGACTAAGAGCACCTCCATTATTATTACCAGCATAACCGCCATAACCTCCAGCACATTCCACCACACCCTTCATGTATAATTGCCTTGCTTTGTTCAGAATCCTAAACGGTGCTATCATGTATTGCTTCAACTTGCTTTCCTTCCTTCCTTCCTTCGTCATCTACCTGCAACTCATCACAATCAATAGCAATGAGCAATGTAATACATGAAGATTGAAGAGTGGACTAATTGTAATTACAATTAATTAATTAATTAATTAAAATGTCTCTTCATATATGCTAAGTTTACTCTTTAAATTGGTATGGACGGCAAGGTTGGGAGACTCGGAGAGCATACAAAGGGACGCTCTAATCTCTGGATCTTAGCTTCTCTAACTCAACCTATAATATAATTAAAGCCTCAATTCAAATACTAATAACTGAAGCTAAGTGTGTTAGACAACAAACACCATAATGATTTTGTAATTTCTGTGGCAAGGAATATATTATGAGAAATGTTAGAGAACTATTAATGTTTAAAAATATGAGATAAAGTATATTGTTTACTAAACTAAAAGAATTATACTAAAAAAATAATAAATTCTGATATTACCTAACATTTTTCGTATATTACGATATACAGATTTGGGTATCTTGTGTGTGTATAGAAAAAGTCAGTTTGCGCAAATAGCGTGCCATATATATTTTTAAAACGAATGATAGCCTCATGAATAAATTCCTTAGATGGAAGAATTGGATTATATTTAATATGACGTTACGTTTACTAACGAGAAAGTGATAGTGAATTAGTGATCCATATGTGCCAACTAACTTTCTAACATTCTCGTTCCGACATTCTTAATTATAAGAGAAAGAAATAATCATCTACATGAAGATATCAGTGAGACGATATGTGTTCAATTTTAGTTTGTTTATCATATTCAAAGTTATTCATCGGCGTATACCGGGAGTGCTAGAAGAACAATGATTATCTTGAACAACATGAACAATCACTAATCAAATATAAGTACACTACACCCTAATTTAATGCTACTCATTAAATTTATTCTTTTAACCATATTAATTCACATTGTAAACACATTGTTCAAGAATGTTATTAGTTACCTATAATTTTCCATAACATTATTATCACTGTTCCTGCTTTTTTGCATTGCACAGTATTGGGCATTTTATTTTACTATATGGCCCTTTTAAAGACACTTCCAATTTTTGTTGCATTTGCTAAGCCCATTATATGTTATGATATGACCAGTAAGCATCGGTTACAAGTTATAGCTCGGTAACGCCTAAGATCCGATCATAACCGATGATTTCATCATGACCATAAATAATCATTAACCAATAACGTCGGATTTACAATTAATCCTCCACCTGGGCGTTACAACCCAAGGAAAACGGTCGACCATTTACATTAATATAAAGCAGACAAGAAAAGCCGAGAGAGGTACGTCATACTTTCCAAGTTAAGATCTATCATCTACTCAACACTAACTTGAGCGTCGGAGTGCCTTTGCAGGTACCCACCCTCATTGTTCATCCGCTGCCGACGTATATCTTGGTCCACTCTAGGAGTCCGCCGACCTTATCAGAGGACGAGCTATACCTCGGAATAACCAGGCAAGAACATTTGGCGCCCACCGTGGGGCCCTACCTTGAAATATCACTCGCAAAGGTCCCAAAATATCCTTAAAACACATTCATGGCCGATGTTCCTCCCCCAACCTCATCCGAGCTTCTACGGATGGTGACTGAGCTTCAGCAAGCAAATCAACGGATGGCGGAGGAGAATCAAAGAATGCAGGATCAAATCGCGCAACTAGTCAATGCTCGGCTGGAGCATAACAATGATCATCATAACCGAGAAGAAAATCATGAGCGCCAATCAATACCGATCCATGTCTCCGAAACACCTCAACAGGAGGAGGAAGGGGCCCATGGAACCGAGGAGGCCCAACCAAACGCCGAGGAAGAAGAGCGCGACAACTCTGCTGGCCCATTTACGGCCGACATCATGAATTTTCAACTCCCGAGACAATTCACCTTGCCAACAACTTTAACCCCTTATGATGGGATGGGAGACCCGAAGCAGCATATTAAAAAATTCCGATCTATTATGATCGTTAACGGTGCATCCGACCCTATTTTATGTCGTTGTTTTCCCTCTTTTTTAGATGGTCCTGCACTTGACTGGTTTTGCTCTTTGCCTGCAGATTCAATATCGCGTTTCCAAGAATTAGCCAAGCAGTTTGAGGATCACTTTGCAGCATCCGCAATATACTTGCATGATTCTGATTACCTGACAACCATCAAACAAGGCCCACAAGAAAGCCTGAAGGATTACATTACCCGTTTTACGAAGATCGCCATGAGAATCCCCGACCTTCATCCCGAAGTCCATCTCCATGCCATTAAAAGCGGTCTTCGTCCGGGCAAGTTCCAAGAGACAATTGTTGTGAGTAAGCCGAGAACCTTGGCAGAGTTTCGCGAGAAAGCCAAGGGACAGATAGATGTTGAAGAGCTTTGGCAGGCCCGCAAAGCAGAAAAATCAGCCGTGCCCGCAAAACAGAAAAGTCAACCGCGGCCAAGGACGATGATAAGCCCCGGGACAGTAAGAAATCATTTAAGCCAGTTCCCCGTTATGAGTCATACACCCAGTTCAACACAAAGAGAGATGACATTATTAAAGAAATACTCAACTCCAAATTAATCAAGCCTCCTCGTAAGGCCGGCGCTTACCCGGAATCCAAGACTGTTGATAAATCCAAATATTGCACTTTTCATCAGAAACATGGGCACACAACCGATGAATGTGTGATCGCTAAAGATCTCCTAGAACGCCTCGCGAGACAAGGTCATCTCGACAAGTTTATCACAGGACGTATGCAGAAGAATGTAACCTCGGCTTCTGACCTTGCAGCAGCAAGCCCCTCATCAAAAGAAAAAGATAACGCACCAGCCCAACCCAGAGGAATTATCAATTGTATTTCAGGAGGATATGCGGGAGGCAGACATACAAGCTCGGCCCGGAAAAGAACTTACAGGGCCATGTTGGCTGTTACAGATGCCCCTAAAGTTCCTCAGCCGATCCAGGATTTCCCAGAAATGACTTTCGGTTCAACCGACTTTAATCATGCCGATGCTAATTATGACGATCCAGTGGTGATTTGCATTCAGTTGGGGGATTTAATAGTCCGCAAAGTACTTCTCGATCCCGGAAGCAGTGTTGATGTCTTATTCTTTACTACGTTCGAAAAAATGAAACTAAGTCACAAAATTCTGCAACCGTACCATGGAGACTTGGTCGGATTTTCAGGGGAGCGAGTCCCTGTTCTGGGTTCCGTGTGGTTACAAACCACACTCGGTGAGCAACCATTATTTAAGACACAAGACATTCAATATCTTGTAGTCGACTGCTTTAGTCCTTATAATCTTATATTAGGTAGACCATTTTTAAATAAATTTACAGCAATCGTGTCTACAGTTCACCTTTGTGTTAAGTTCCCTGTGCAGGATAATTTAGTGGCAACCATCCATGGCGACCTCCATGAAGCTCGGCAATGCTATAATACAAGCCTGAAGCCTATCAAAAAGAGCAACATGGTGCAAGTCAACTCCATACAACCTGACCAGCCAAGATTGACAGAAATAGACCCAAGAGCCGACTTCGAAGATCGGCCAATGCCAAACGAGGACTTAACAAAGGTCGCCCTGACCGAGGACCCCGCAAAATTCACCTATATGGGGACATCAATCAGTAAGGAAGAGAAATAATCACTCATAAGGTTTTTGCAAGAGAATGCCGACTTATTTGCTTGGACGCCTGCCGATATGCCAGGAATAGATCCATCTGTTATTACGCACAAATTGGCAGTTAATCCAGAAGCTCGCCCAGTCTCCCAAAAGAAAAGAAACCTTGGAGCGGAAAAACGCCTTGCATCCCTTACCGAGGTCAAAAAGCTCATTACCGCTAACTTCATCAAAGAAATCAGGTTTACAACATGGCTCGCCAATGTTGTTATGGTAAAAAAGAGTAACGGTAAGTGGCGCATGTGCGTCGATTTTACTGACCTAAATAAGGCGTGTCCTAAAGATGCTTATCCTTTACCTTGCATTGACACTTTAGTTGACAATTCTTGCGGTTATGGTTCATTAAGTTTTATGGACGCATACTCTGGCTATAACCAGATCCTCATGCATCCATCTGACAAAGAAAAGACTGCCTTTATAACTGAATATGGTAATTATTGCTATAACGTTATGCCTTTTGGTTTAAAGAATGCAGGTGAGACATATCAGCGACTAATGAATAAGGTCTTCGAAAACCAAATAGGTCGGAATATCGAAGTTTATGTGGACGACATGGTCGCCAAGACCATGGTCAGCAACTCTCATATCCATGACCTAGCCGAGATTTTTGGGCAGATCCGACGATATAATATGAGATTAAATCCCGAAAAGTGTGCGTTCGGTGTTCGCGGAGGAAAATTCCTTGGATTTATCCTCACCAGCCGAGGAATTGAAGCAAATCCCGAAAAATGTCAGGCGGTCCTTGATATGCAAAGTCCAAAAACAATAAAGGACGTTCAACGGCTAACAGGACGACTTGCGGCCTTATCCAGATTTCTACCCTGTTTGGCATCAAAGTCTCTTACTTTTTTCCGATGTTTAAAAAAGAACACCAAACTTTTTGAATGGACTGAAAGCTGTGAAGCCGCATTTCAAAACTTAAAACAATTCCTTTCAAAACCACCCGTTTTACAAAAGCCAAAGCCTAATGAGCCATTGTATATATACTTGTCCATTACTGATATGGCAGTAAGTTCTGTCCTTGTAACAGAAACGCAGAAAGGTCAACAGCCGATCTATTTTGTAAGTAAATTACTGCAGGGCGCCGAGCTTCGCTACCCGAGGTTGGAAAAGCTCACGCTGGCCTTAGTCTTCTCCTCGAGACGACTCCGACCATATTTCCAGGGGCATACCATCATTGTCAGGACCGAACAACCCCTTCGGCAAGTCCTCTCAAAACCAGAATTAGCAGGCAGACTTATCAAATGGGCCGTTGAGCTCTCTGAATTTGACATTCAATACCAACCGAGAGGGTCCGTTAAATCCCAATACTTAGCCGATTTTGTGGCCGAACTTACCCAACCATGTACGGATGAACAGAACTCCGATTGGATCTTGTTTGTGGACGGAGCTTCAAACCCACAGGGGTAAGGGGCAGGAATATTATTAGAGAGTCCAGAAGGTATAATCCTCGAGCATTCTCTCCGGTTCTCCTTCAAAGCGAGTAATAACCAGGCCGAATACGAAGCCCTCGTCGCCGGGCTCAGGTTAGCAATTGATTTACACATTGCCATCTTAAAGGTTTATTGTGATTCTTTATTAGTAGTACAACAAGTAAATCAGGTCTTTCAAACTAAAGATCAACTTTTATTGAAATACTTAGAACTTGTTCAGCAGTTGGTAAATGGTTTTCAAAAAATAGAAATTTGCCACATTCCCAGAGACCAAAATCATAGGGCTGACATTCTATCAAAACTAGCCACTACACAGTCACACACAGCAACACTATTACAGTCAACTTTAGACAAGCCGAGCATACACATCATTAACACTTTAAACGCTTTCAATGAGACAAGTTGGCAACTACCTTACATACAATATCTAAAAGATGGCTCTCTTTCGAAAGAGATCTCAGATAAGAAAAGATTTCGACGACAAGCTTCTTTTTTCACATTAATGAATAACGTTCTATATAGGCGGGGGTACTCCCGACCACTTTTGAAATGTTTGGACAGGAATGAGGCCGATCTTGTGTTAGCCGAGGCTCATGAAGGAATATGTGGCATACGCTCGGGGGCAAGAAGCCTGGCACAGAAAATACTTCGAGCAGGTTTCTACTGGCCGAGTCTGTGGGAGGATAGCAGAAAGAAGGTTAGAACTTGTGACCAATGTCAAAAGCACGCACCGATCATTAACATCCCAGCCGAGCATCTTCACCAGTCTGTCGTAAGTTGGCCATTTAACCAGTGGGGGATAGACATCCTCGGCCCGTTTCCCACTGCACCTGGACAGATGAAGTATTTAGTAGTTGCTATTGATTACTTCAGCAAATGGATTGAAGCACAACCCCTGGCGAGAATCACATCCTACCATATGATATCCTTTGTTTGGAAATACATTATATGCAGATTTGGAATTCCTCGACATGTTGTCACAGACAATGGTCGGCAGTTTACCGATCATAATTTTAAAGATTTTTTGCAGAAACTAAGGATAAATCACCATTTCTCATCTGTGGAACACCCACAATCTAATGGTTTAGCTGAAGCCGCCAATAAGGTCGTCTTACACGCCTTAAGAAAAAAGCTCGACAATGCTAAGGGGCTCTGGGCCGAGCTAGTTCCAGAAGTATTATGGTCCTACAATACTACAGTGCATACATCAACTAAAGAAAACCCATTTAGATTGGTCTATGGATCTGAGGCAATGATTCCTCTGGAAGTTTCGCAACAATCCTTACGAGCGATAGCAGAGAATCACGATCAAGCTCGCAGAGCAGAACTTGACTTAATAGAAGAAATCAGGAATACAACAGCCATTCGCCAACAAGCTCTACAGCAACAACTAAGCCGAAGACACGCCAAACAGGTTCAACCAAGATCCTTCAATATCGGAGATCTGGTGCTGAGGAAAACTGAAGAAGCTCGCCGACCATCTTCCCATGGGAAGCTTGCAGCAACATGGGACGGACCCTACCGCATACTCGAAGTCCTCGGGAGAGGAGCTTACAGACTAGAGCATTTGGATGGTACTAAGATCCCAAGTACATGGAACGTCCATTCTTTAAAGCAATATTACAGTTAAGGCACAGCAGAATGCTAGTACTCTTTTTCCTCACTTGAGATTTTTTCCCAAAAGGGTTTTGCTCAAGGAGGTTTTAATGAGGCTAGCTTGCCAACGTTAGGTTTTTAAGGTACTGTTTTGAATAAAACTCATTTACATTTATGACATTTGATAGAATATTCTCTTTTAAGCTCAATTTCAATTTGCTAACAAACATCATGAGAAAAGTTGTAATCAAATTACAAACCACTCCTCTTAACAGACAAAACAGATAATATGCAAAGCCATATTAAGCATACAGTTCAAAAATCCCTCTTATGAGTATCAGACAACGTAATTAGGGTCATACAAAACCTAATTACAAACAGCAGTTAAACAAAATAAAACAGTCATGGGCCATCATCCCCAAAACAATAACAACTGAAGATTACACAAACTAGTTAACTAAGTTATCGCCCCCTTCTTCAATCACCTCTTCATCATCTACAAGTTGACCATCCCGAATCACCTTACTCGGGTCCATAGGTGCAAAGTGTCACCATCAGGCATAAGAAACTTCGCCTGAGTCACAGCACGTTCGAAACCTTCCGCAAAGACATCAAGAATGTCACCCTCTCTACCTGCCTCAAACTCCTTCATTTGCACAGTCAGATCAATAACTCGTTTATTTACCTCTTCCAGCTCAGTTTCTTTCTTTTTCAAAAGCTCGGTAGCCTTTTCACGACTTTCTTTCTCAACCTTCAATTCCTTTTCCAGATCAGAAACATTCTTCTTTAGTTCAGTAAGGACCAATTCTTTTGAAGTCAGTTGTTCCTTCAAAACAGCACACTGCTCAAGCTCGGCAACAAATTTTTTGTGTTTCTTTTCTTGACTTCGGCCTATACAAGCCAAACGAAAACCTAACACCTGAAAATTACAAATTTAACAGTATAAAATATACACTACAAATATTTGAAGTGAGATGGCTCAAATCGAAAAGCTAACCTGAAGAAATTGATCAACTCCCACATCCCCAGCCTCTTCAACCCGTGCTATATCTGAGAAACATTGGACAACCTCGTCCGCAACAACATTGAAGGGAAACCCCCGATCCCAAACAGATGAGCCATCTCCGCCATCATCAAAAGCATGGAGCTTATCCTGTTTCACAGTAAAACTAGATAGGTCTTCAAGTTGAATCACACCTTCTTTGTCCTGTTCCCCAGCAGTAATAGCAACCTCAGTCTTCCTCTTCTTAAAAACTATCCCTTTTTTCTTAGGTGGGGGCTGATCAACTTCACCCCCTACATCCATTTTTTCAGCATTCGAAGATGAACCTTCAAATTTTTTGGATTTAAACTGGGCCCTAAGGGTAGAGGCTGACACTCCCGGAAATTTCCCAGCTACACACAGATAAAAAACAAGCAATAAGAGAAAAGATTATTCTATCCAAAACTACTCAAAACAAAATATAATTCAATGAACTCACCAAAATAATCCACCATGGCCGACTTGTTATCTTCCAAAGGAAGCAATTCGGACACAGACATCAGTCCCCCCTTAGCCACCATTTCAATCAGAAAAGATATAATACACTCATTCCGGCTAGTTATCAATTCAGGACCTAAGATGTGTTGCGGTTGGCAACACCAGTACAAGGGGAATTTTTCCCCAAGATGTTCATCTAAATAAAACGGGAAATCCTCATCCACTGACTTAATCTTCAAAAACATTTCCTTGAAATCTTTAAAGGAAGATTTATATAATTTGAAAACTGAAAAACCTGGTGTACTGTTTAAATTTACCCACAAACCCTTCCATACCCCCTTAGCTTGGAATAAGGAAAAGAAAAGCTCCAGCTCTGGGTTAACTTCCAAAAAGTCCATTAGAATCTGGAAACACTTTATGAACGCCCAGCCATTGGGATGAACCTGTGATAGGGCACAGTTCATTTGTTTCAGAACATCACATTCAAACTGACTAAACGGAAGTCGGACCCTTAACTCTTCTAAAACACAAGTGTACATAAAGAAATTTTCAAAATCCTTTTTTCTGTGAAAAACACGATCAGAACGACTGCATGGCAGTAATTCCAAGCGAAAGCCAGGTTTCACTATCCTAGCAACATTAACTTGCTTAACGCTATCCTTATCCACAAACAAAGAAGCCCTTATTTTGACATCCTCCCCAACCCAGTCGTACAGTTCTTCATCCCCAATCTTGGGTAACGATTTCACCTTTTTCTCACTCATTGTTCCTTATTGACTCAGAAGAATAGAAGAAAAGAAAGGGTAGTGTTACTAACCTCTAGTACTCATAATGTTTAAAGGATTCTGAATAAAACCCTCCAATGTATTGCAGGAAGAAAAATGCAAACCATTCAGTTGCTTAACTCCTTAAATTTATGGTGCAATCAAACACCATTAAATAAAGCACACTTTCAACGGTTAAAAAGAAGTCTTGGAACTTGCACCTATTTAGAAACAATAATAATTAAAAGTCTACACGTATCGAGACTTGGATAATAATTACAGTGGCCAGTCTTTTCAGTTACTAGAGGTAACTTTGAAAGAGATATGCTGATCTGGGGGCACAGTGTACCGAGCTATAACTCGCCTACCATAAAAGCTCAACCTATCTCTTTAAAGTCAGGTCAAGCTTGGGGGCTGTGATATGACCAGTAAGCATCGGTTACAAGTTATAGCTCGGTAACGCCTAAGATCCGATCATAACCGATGATTTCATCATGACCATAAATAATCATTAACCAATAATGTCGGATTTACAATTAATCCTCCACCTGGGCGTTACAACCCAAGGAAAACGGTCGACCATTTACATTAATATAAAGCAGACAAGAAAAGCCGAGAGAGGTACGTCATACTTTCCAAGTTAAGATCTATCATCTACTCAACACTAACTTGAGCGTCGGAGTGCCTTTGCAGGTACCCACCCTCATTGTTCATCCGCTGCCGACGTATATCTTGGTCCACTCTAGGAGTCCGCCGACCTTATCAGAGGACGAGCTATACCTCGGAATAACCAGGCAAGAACATGTTACAATCTTGGGAAGATGTGTTTTCTTTTTCCAGTGACCAAGAAAAAAAAAACGAGTTTATCTTCCTGTACAAGGAGGAATTAACTTTAGTAATGATCTCGAAATCATTTACCAAAAAAAATGATCTCGAAATCAAACCAACTTGGTCGAGTGATCAGTTCACTTGTTTGTTTAAATAAGTATTGGAGGTTTAAATTTCGCCTTGTGCATGCAGCAACCAATTGACTAGCGACAGACCTTTAAATAGAGCTCAGATTTGTTATGAATTAGTCCTTGACCTGTCGAACTAGAGGATACTGTGAGCAACCAGAAAAAAAAATCTCAAAATCAAGAATTGTCAACCTTCAAAATATATCATAGCATAATATCATGTTTTAGATGAGTTTTTTCAACGATATCAAACAATCTACATACGTGTTTTGTCTTTTGTGATTAGTCAAGTAGCATTTGCACTAGCTAGTTCCACAAAAATTATTTATATATTTGAATTGGACTCACCATTTAATTAGGTAGGCCTATCTTATATTCTTATTGACCTTGTTCTATGGCTGAAAGGCCACTTTCCGATCCGGCGGTCATTATTAACAAGTATACTAATTAAACTAAATCACTTTTATAATCACAATTATCTTAACCTCTTTAATCTCTATCATGACCATCAATAATACAGCCTGCCATTTAGGCAGGAAGGAACATCAGCAGAAAACAATATTATGTTCTAACAATTAATAGATGGATGTATAATAATATATGATCCAAAAATTAATTGCCAAATAAAGCTATTACAAGGATTGTTGTTTTGTTGCCAACTAGCTATAATTCAAATGGCATAATCTCTTCATCCTCATCTAGAGGTTTCGGATTGAGTCTCACTCCTAACTTTAAAAAAAAAATTATTGTTTTGTTTTACATAATTACAAGGACAGTTTGTTTACATAAATGGAAATAGCGTAAAAAATACCAAATTTCTCAAATTAGAGGATTTAAATTCAGAAGATAGAGGGAGTGGTGAATGAATGTTACATAAGGAAGGTGATGATTAAGAGATAGGGGTGGTTTTGCCAGGGCGATCAGCAGCCTTAAGAGTCTTGTCGATAAGGTTGCGAGCCTTTCTGCTTCGGATCTCAACCTTCACGCTCGCACTCTTATCGATTTTTATGTATGGCTTCTTCTTCTTCTTCTTCGTTAGCTTCAGCTTGCTCACCTGAGACTTTATCGTCTCCAACAGGTTCTCCATCATCATCTCCTTTTGATCTGCGATGCTCGATCGACGTTCCTTCTCTTCAATTAGCACTTGAATCAATCAATCAACTTTATGTATGTGCGGTTGAGTGAATCATAATGCATGCACTGAGTGCTGCGCATCTAAGCAATGCTTTATAGATACTCTACTTCTCTAAATAAATGCTGTATTTATTTGTGATCTGTATGTACGTAATCACCAACTTCTTCCATTCAACGTTTTTTTTAATAATATTTATTATTTTTAATTAAAAAATATATATTTACTTTATATGTTATACGGAATGAATGGGATATGCTCGCCAACATCAATCTCAGAGAAACCATTATAAATCTCATTATATCTATGCTTTTATATTAACAAAATAATAAATATTATAAATATATTTATAAAATAAAAAGCACTAATCACTTAACATTTTTTTAACTGAATATTATCGTTAATTTCTTCAAATATGATCCTTGTATTTATATAAATGTTTGGCCCGATATTGTCATATTGACCTCAGCTAAATAATTTATTAATTTTCAAGTGGTACACATTCACTGGATATTCCAATAGAAAAATAGGGGCATTTACAACGAAAGAAAAACGAGAGAGTAAAACGAAACCTTTTTGAAAGGGAAAATAATTGTTTACTAGCTTTACCTACACGATAAATATGTTAAACAATAATAACAAAAAAAAATTGTTAAACAATAGGATGAAACGATAAGGTTCGCCAATTTTTATTTATTTTTGATAGGGAAATTTTTTTCCTTTCGTTTCTTTACTTTCTCTTACTGGAGACTTATTTTCTTTTTAATCGAGGAGAAATTTTCTTTTAATATTTTCGCAACGTCCTTATGAAATATGAATTGCCAAATTGGTCGGTGTTACTGACTCGGACCACATGCATTGCTGCCGGTTGTGTTGACTTTCATGATGCAGGTTAAAAAGTAGTAACAATAAATAAAGCGCCACTTTATTAAGACCTTTTCCATTTTCGTTTACGGTCTTATTTTAGTTTTTACACAGAAGTGATTAGTATTAGGTCAAATTTAAGGGGAAAAAAGTAAGCTACATTAATTTTTTTTGAGTTTATTTTTTGTTCCTTAGTGTTATCTAATAGCATATAAAATCATTTTTAGGTCATCAATTGCAACGTAAGGAAAATCTTCTTTCGGAAGCGAGAAATCCAATTTAAGACAACTCCTTTAATGTATTAAAATTGTGCAAATTCTAGAATCAAACTAGAAAAATCAATAGAAAATAGCTAGGGGAGTGCTTTTCTTGTTAAATAATAATATTCTCATTATTATCAGCAAAATATTTCACCCAAACTTTCTTTGATTCACACCCTAATGTCAACGTTTAATACAGGTAGTTGGACAAGATTACAAATGGGTAAGTCATGCAAAATTTATTATCCATTACTGTGAAATTTGTGGAGCTGAATATTAGTATTTAATAACAGATTGTTCCCCTTTGGTCAACGGGGTATTGCCTTTCAACTAGTAATATAATATTTTTGTATTAGGGTTTATTAATGAGTAATCTACTTGTTGAAAATTTAAAAGATAACACTTTTTCTTGAGTTGTAAATATATCAATGTTATGAAATTTTCAAAAGCTTGTTACTTTCATAAATATTTAATTTGGACTTTAACAAATGTTTTTAAAGTGCTAGCAAATTTCTATTTTATTTAGCACTTGATATATTTTAATTTCGCTCTAATTTGATGTAACTATTAAGAGAATGAATTTGCTTATAAACCATCTAAAAATTAGTCATAGATATCGCAGTTGCGAACCACTGAATTCTTATAATCAGTCAATGTTGATATCATAAATACCACATATATCAATCATGTAGGCTCGGGATTCATGACTCATTATGGAGTGATTGGAGTGTATGGTGAAGTATCATTATATTAAATTTCTCCACACAATAGTCCTCACATCACATGGGACTATAAACACCCACAAAATTCAAAAATATCTGTCTTCTCCCTGTGCTACTTTACTACTAAGAAACCGCAATGCTATTGATTGTCATGGGGGTTCGGCTATATTTTTATGTTGGTTACTGAAGACCTAACACAACCCTCCTCCTTTATCCGGGCTTGGGACCGGCTATGTACCGCAAGTGTAACATAGGCGGAGTTAACCGCAATGCTATTGATATGCGCAAAAAATTGTATCAAAATTATTATCAATTGATCTTACCCGTTGATCAGTTTTCTCTATAATATGTGATTCCTAAAATAATATTATATACTTTGAATTCAGCTCTTGTTGTATAATATTGACCAACAGGTTTAAAGACGAATACTCACAGTTAAAGAAAGCCGAGATCTGCACAACCTTCCCTGCATTTACCATTCTCTATACCCCACTTCAAATTGAGAATTTCAAGTTAGGCCCCAATAAATGAAATTAAATAAAAGTATGCTATCTAAGAAACATGTCATGTGATACAAAACTTTTAGCTTCGGTGAGAGTCAGACCATAACATGAGAGTTGATAGAAGTGCTATTGTGGCAGTTTCAACCCTTAGACGATGTGGCCCGAGACTAACACCTATGGCACCCGCTTCCATCATCATACTCTCTTCTTTCTCGGTGAAGTCTGGACAAGGCACCCAATACCAAAACAAACAAGCGTTATTTTCATTTTAAGCAACAAATTGATACCAAGAAACATGGCATTTACTTGACAATCATAATGATGAGTAGCAATTAGAAGACTTGCCATTTTTTAAGCATAATGTAACCATTCAAATAAAACAAAAAAGTTAAGATTGAACAAAATTAAGCAAACTAACCGCCTTCAGGTCCAATTACGATTAAGCCACTAGTTTCCTTTTCGAATTCTGTCAACGCATTAAGAACAGGAGATGCCTTTGCTGTTGCAACAAGAGAAAGCTTTGACTGTGCAATCTGTGGCACAGAAAACAGGTAAAGTTAGCCATGAGCAGAAAGGAGAAGGGAAGACTTGGAATCCCATCGGTCTATATACTACATAAATGTCACTACGTAACCATTTATATAGCAAGATCAAATCCCTTGTTTAAACAAAGAATTCACAAGACCAAAAGAAAATAAGCATCCTAAAAATACAATGTTGTGACTTCTTGGCAAATAACTAAAATTGAAATGGAAAACTTACAAGATGGAGAAGGTCATTAACCTTTACAGGAGGTTTCAGGACCATTTCATGCAGCCGTTGACCTACAAAAGAGCAACAACATTAGGTTCCTCAAACTGGAAAGCCAATTTCTAATAGGATTACAAAAACATTTAGCTTCAGAGGCAAGTAAAAATATATTTACATTGTTTTGATGCCGCTAAGATTACCCGTTCCAATCTGTCTACCCGATTTTCTGAGATTGATGGAGAACGTTCAGTAAGTAGTGGAGTTACACTATTGGCTCCAAGTTCCTAAGGCATTGAAACATGAATAAAAGAGAAACAACCATAACATGAAGCTATAAGTCTAACCAGATAAAATCTCAACATGCTAGTGAAACATACTGTGCACTTCTCTACAAGCCAGTCAGCACGTCCACCCTTCAAAGTTCCTAAACATGCATGGTGCAACAAGTGAAAAATTGAGCGCCAAAGCTCACATCTTTAAAATACACAACACCATGAAGTTGTTGACAACTATAGGAACTAACCAAAACCAGCAAATACATGCAACTGCATGTTCTGTGGATGTATTAGCTTTGGATCATTCAGTGCAACAAAATCAAGTCCAGTACGATCAATGTTCTGTATGCATCCTTCTACCAGACCTCCCTTCCCGTTGAAGAGCTCTACCCTTGATGTGGATCATCAACAAATCATTGAAATCGAAGAGTTATGCTAGAGATGAATACGGAAACATAGACCACTAAATATGCACAAGAAGCGTCTCTCTTTAACTTTCAGTTCCCTGAATTAGAAATATACAAAAATAGTGGCTAACGGTACAACCGTGACATAAAATATTTGACAGACATATTGGAAATGAACTACAAGAAAGAACTCCACTTTCCACATTCAAGTCTAATGCAACTGCCTAAAATACTTTCCCCTTACTAATCAACATTAAGCATCCTAATACCCTATAACAAATTCAAATCGTTCAAAGGGTAGAATTCAGAAGAATAACCAAATTTTGCACAAGATCAATTGTCTTAAACTAAACTATCCTCTAAGTCATAACAAGTGATCTATATGATTACCTGTCATCGGCACCCAGCCTCAATACTTTTGTCATATGCCAAAATTCATCACCTTTTACACGCACAACACTACCCTGCATTGCCACAGAAACAGAATAAACCCATCTTCAATTAAACAAGTGGCAAGGCTTTGCCAATGTGGTATCTAACACAGAACAGTAAGAATGACAAGTGCGGCGGTAATGCTAATTATCTGAAAATCGTTGCAAAAATTGAATGTTGGAAGCAAAGCCAAACCATTATTAAAATGAAGGTGAAATAACAGAGAAATGATGTGCTGTATTAGGAAGAGTAGTTAGAAGAAGAAGGATGCCTTGGAAGAAGGAAAAGTTTCGGAGTAGAAGCGGGGGAGGCCACCGCGTGATTGGTCTCCGTAATCGTCGGAGGAGGAGGAGGAGAAAGAGAATGCACGCACTCTCGCTCTCCCTTTCAAGTTTCGTAGCCATGCCAATGATGTATTCACCATGAAACAGGGTTTTGCTGCCCTTACGGGTGCTAGGGTTTGCAACATTTGCATTTGGTTGCATTTGCCCCAATTCAATTTCGCTTTCATTTTTTGTCTCTTTCAAAACTTCTCAATTCTCATCCGCTTAATTATTTTTGGTCAGAAATATTCATTTGGGTTCTATTTTTGGTGGGTTATCCTAAATCAGCCCAATTTAAGATAGGCCCATATTGGTATGTATTTATTCACTGTTTAGCAGTTGCCTTAATTCTGAAATCTTATTAGTAATAAGGATTGTGGTAGAGATAGAAGTTGGAGCGGTGATAAAGCTTCAAAAAGGGAGAAAGTTTGGCCTCCCACTCTAATGCTGTGATCAGAGAGATATATAAATTAAAACAAAAAAAATTGAAATATTTATTTTGTTCAAATATATAGAAAAAATAATATGTGTGCAGATTACTTGATAAAAAAGAATTTAACAATGAAAGCTGATTTTATTTTTTGGAATATACTTCTTTCTGACTTTAGGAGGATTATTATTTATTAGTGATGATAAAAAAAAAAGTTATTTTACCCGTTTAGTTTGTATCTAAATTTTTTTTTGGAGCATTTTAGCTCCGTTTTATTACCAAAAAAAGAGAATTTATTTCTCATCTGCTCTTAGAAGTTAGAACACATATTAAAATTATAAAACAAGAAAATTTTTATGAAAAATATAAAAAAGTTAATTTTTTAATATATTTACTTTATATTCATTAAATAAAAATATTTAAAAAAATTTTTACTAGTAATAGGTTTATCATGTGTCCTTAAAACACATCTTAACTAAATACTAATAATAAAACTAACTACTAATTTAGTATTCGAAAGATACGCTGATAAAAAGTTTTTAAGAGATGTTATTGACAAAATAATCTTTTTTTTTTGGTGACTAGACAAAATAGTCTTTAAATGACTTAAAAATATGATAAAAATAATCAATAAATATTATATTTTTTATAAGTAACTATAAAATTTTCGTTTTTAACAAATAACTTATTCATTTGATTCGAATTTTTGTGGTAATATTTGAATATATATTTAGAAAATACACAAAAAAAATTTGAGCAAAATTTAATTCCTAAATTTTATTTTATTTTCAAAAAAATTAGTTATTCACAATAAAAAACTTTTTAAGAAAATTTTACTTGACATAAAATTGGAAAACTTTAAATATAAAAGTTATTTNATATATTAAAATCTAATTTCTAATTTTTTAAAAAATTATATATTTAATATCTAAATTTTTAAGTCATGTTAATATTTCGAAATTTATTTATCATTAGCATTCTAAAGTTCTTTTTATCAACAATCTAAATTTCGGGACAAGTTTTTGGTAGTTTACTCGTTAATAATATAATTTGTGGTCACAATCGAAACGTACGTGTAACGAGTAATACCAAGTTTGTAGGTCAAATTTTGCAGTAATTGGTTATGGAAAATTTTCAAATTGAACAGCATATAACTCCGTACGTAAAGAGTCACCTAGAGCCTAGAGGCATAATATAGAATTCTACATACCAAGTCCTTAAAGAAGCTTCTATATATTGTTACTTGTGAGGTCCATACGTTGTAGTTTATAGATAAAATAACAATCCAATGACTTTTTTCTGTTTAATTATGATACTCATAAATATCTTTTAGGAAGTTTTAGGGTACAGATCTAAATTTATAGATGTGTTTACGTGGTAAAACTCATACCACACATCCTAAAGCTACACTTTTCATTTAAAACCGTAATACTTCACAAAGAAAAGCGTTACCTAATGGAAAAAAGTAAATTAGAAGATTTAAAAGAAGAAATAATTAAGTTATCAAAATTAATAGATCAAAAATTAATGATTTTAACTAATATTAACTGTAATGACACCGAATTCTTAAAATCAATACAAAATGATTTTTCTCAAAATCTTTATTTTACTATAAGTTTTATTGAAGGACTTCAAAAACCTGAAAAAACTTATTTCTCACACGGAATTTCTAAAAAATGTTACCATGGAAATGATTCACCACATCTTTATCATACCTTTAACCCACAATTAAATTCTATAGTAGACATGCTTGAAGAAATATTAGTATCCATAAAATTTCAGAGAAATAAGGAAAAAGAAAATTCCAAAGAAGAAAAATTTCAAAATATAATCAACATAACAGATTTAAAAGTAAAACCACTACTAAAATTATGAATATTGAAGAAAAATTAGAAGAAGTTACAATACTTTTTAAACAATTAAAAATGGCTCAAGAAAATAATATTATGGAACAAGGATTTCAAATAGAAGAAGAATTAGTAAATTCTGAAAATATAGAAAATGAAGAACACATCCTAGATTACTCAAGTGACGAAGAACCAGCAATTCCAATACAAGTAAAAAATGAAGCTGGAACATCTAAGGATAATCAATCTCAATTTAAATGGGAAACATGTTTTGATAATTATGCTTTTAAAAAAAGGTTTATAAATAAAGATTCAAAATATACAAAAATACCATCAAAATACATCCCTAAAATCCAGGAAATGGAAGGAGATAGAATGCTCGATTTAGACTGTAAAAAGAATGAAAAAGAAAATTTCAAAAATTGGTTGAATTCCTTTTTATTAGAAGCTTTTACTAATCCAAAGCTTAGTGAATTGTCTGGAAGAGATATTTGGAATTACATAGGATTTCATACTAAAGGAACTATAAGAGATTATATGACATCAATAGAAAATCAAATAACAGAAGAATTAGCAACAAAAATAATAGCTTATGATAAGATATTATATATAATGATGATTCTATATAAAGAATTTTTTGGAAAAAATATTATAGATCATAGACAAGAAGTCTATAATAAAGAATATCAAGAAGCAAAAAACCATTTAGCTAATATTCAGATATATGATCTATGTAATGTGGAGTCTTATATATGTGAATATAGAATACATTATTACAAATTAAAAGAAGAAGATAAAAATCATTATCTTAGTATGTATATAACAAAACTTCCATATCCTGCTAATGAATTTATAATGGGAAGATTTATAAGAGAAATAAATAGAGGGACAATTGAAAATAATTTTGGTGGAGCAACCTCTGCAATAAGAGAGGAAATAAAAGAACGTTGTATGCAAGAAGCAACTCAAAAAAGATTTGCAAATATAATTAGAATTTGCTGTCAGGATAATGAAGAGATACCCCAAAATTATGGTCTTAATAAAAATTTTCAAAGAAAAAGAAAATATCAATTTAGAAAAAGAAAATACTATCCAAACTAGAGAAAAAAGAGGTATTTTAGAAAAAGAAATAACAATAAAAACAAAAGACAAAAAAGTGACTATTACCCGAATAAAAAAGAAAATGTAAGTGTTGGTATTGCCAAGAAGAA
>NC_029780.3:111236995-111238055 GCF_000817695.3 Arachis duranensis | reverse complement strand
CGTATAAAAATACCAACTACTACTATAGATAAGATCTTAAAATTTAAAATATTCTCTATATTAGAGACATGTTATTTAAATCTATACTTTCAGATAAATATCTCAAAAAATAATCTTGAAATAAAGATAGAATAACTTTTGGATGAAATTTGTGCTGAAAATCCTTTAGATATTAAAAATACAAATAACGAATTAGTAAGTATTAAATTAAAAGATCCTACAAAAGAGATAAATGTTCCAAATAAAATTCTTTATTCCGCAAAAGATAGAGAAGAATTTTCATTAGAATGTAGAGCTTTTTTGGAAAAAGGAATTATAAGATTAAGTAAAAGTCCTCATGCGGCTCCAGCCTTTTATGTCGAAAACAATAATGAAATTAAAAGGGGAAAACGAAGAATGGTTATTAACTATAAGAAGATGAATGAAGCAACTATTGGTGATGCTCACAAACTTCCAAGAAAAGATTCTATTTTAGAAAAAATCAAAGGAGCAACTTGATTTTCATCTCTTGATGCAAAATCAGGATATTGGCAACTTCATTTAGACGAAGAAACAAAGAAATTAACTGCTTTTACTTGCCCAACAAAAGAATCAACAAGTGTGTTGCTCTATGAATGGAATGTATTACCATTCGGATTAAAACAAGCCCCAGGTATTTATCAAAGATTTATGAAAGAAAATCTAAAAGAGTTAAATGAATTTGTTTTAGTATACATTGAAGATATACTAATTTTTACAAAACAGGATAAAGAAGATCATCTTAAAAAATTATTAATAGTTTTAGAAAGATGTAAAGAAAAAGGATTAGTTCTTAGCAAAAAGAAAGCAAGAATAGCAAAACAAGAAATAGAGTTCCTTGAATTAATTCTATCCACTCAAGGAAAGCTAAAACTACAGCCAAATGTCCTAGAAAAGGTAAATTTATTCCCTAATAAAATAGAAGATAGAAAACAATTACAAAGATTTTTAGGATGTATAAATTATATTTCTGATCAAGAATTTTTAAAGAATATAACAGAATACACTAAAAGCTTATTTCCAAAAATAAGTACTAAAAAAG
>NC_029780.3:111181108-111236113 GCF_000817695.3 Arachis duranensis | reverse complement strand
TTGATGCAGTAAAGAGATTTAAAAATATGATTGACAACGTAAATCCAAGGGATATATCCTTAAAATTTACGAACAATCAACGTATTTTTAATGAAGAAGAAGAATGCTTGGTTCCAGCACATCAAGTATCTTCATGTCCGTCTTCCCAGGAAATTTTCAACCAATTGATCAGATTCAAGATTTAACAATTTACAGTCATGAAGGAAGGCTAGCCAGTACATTAGCAAGGGTTTTTGAAAGAACTCAAAAAATAACGAAGGAATCTCACACAAGGATTAATTATAAAAGTAGAAATACTTTGCTTGTGTCCAGTAAAAGGAATGAAATTGAAGAAATAGAGATGAGACTCTTAGTGGAATTTGAATCAGCATTCTACAACTTATCTGGACTCTTAGAAAAGCTCCCTGAAGGGATAAAGAGGAATCTATGCTATTTGATAAAAGACAGAGAAGACAACAAGTGCCAGCTATGTGTCTCAGAGTTATCTGAAGAAAGCAATAATGAAACGGAATCAACCCACATGATAAAGGAAGAAGACAACGCATCTGAAGGTCACATGATGAAAGAGGAGGACAGCACATCTGAAGCATCTCTCAACATTATTGCATAGTGACGTAAGCGCTTAGGTCATAGGGCACCAACAATGTAGCTGGTGCAAGATAATAAACAATGACGTAAGCAATGACGTCACAAGAAGGGTAAGGATGAGAATTGTCCATCAGACCCAACCATTATAAATAGGTTGCTCCAGGCTGTTCTAAAAACGGAATTAAATCTCAAATCAAATGAAAATTTTAATAAACAAAATCTTTTAAAAGAAGTTTTTAATAGAAAAAATATAATATACTATGGAAAAATTCAACTTGAAGCCCCTATAAAGATAAAATCCGCCAATGGAGAACTTGAAATAGCTTTGATAAATGATGAAGAACTGAGTAAACAGATTGCGAAAATTAAGGATCAACAAAAAAGATCTAAAATTGGATGGATTCATATTAGTACTATACAAGTCTTAATCAAATCTACATATATGAAAGGAATTAATTCACCAATAAGCTTAGCAATCTGTGACAAAAGAATTACTGATGACCCAATAGATCAAATAATTGGAATTGTTCATGGAAACTTGGCAAACGTAAATGTTAAAATCAATGCCCATCTACGCTATACCTTTATCAACTGAAAACCTTTGAAGATCTATAAGTTTGGCTTATAAATTTCATAGAAAGAATCTAATGGACCAAGACGATGAACCTTTTTCAATTACATATGCAATAAATTATGCTTTAACAAATAGTCATCATAGTATAATATTTGAAAACAGAGAAAGAATTTATGTTGATGAATTATTTCAGAAAATTGTAAAAACAGAAATACCAAAATATAAAGCTATTGAAAACACAGTTCTATTATTAAAAGAACCATCAGGAAAATTAGTTTCATCGAATTTTCAAATAAGAGAATCTAAAATTAACAGCCCTTTAAGTTTATCCAAGTTAAAGATTAAAGAAGAAAATTCTGAAATAAAAGAATTAACAAAAAAGGTCGAAAAATTAAATGAAACCCTAAACATTAAATTATGACAATAAATAAAGAAAAAATATATGTAACTTATCAAGACAAGAAACAAGAGCTCTTTGAAAGAGAAAATCGGTTGAATTATTTACAGTTTTCTGAAATAAATCAAAGAGCATTTGAAGCTCTAAAAATAATTTATGACAAGTTAAAAAGAGAAGTCGAAGAGCTAGAAAAATTAATAGAATCTCTAGAAAATAGTGATGAATCGATGATAGAATTTGCAGAAATTCTAAGATAAATAATGAAGCATACAAAAATTGAAAGACCAGAAAATAAAATAAAAAGGAAAAGGGCGAAAAAATTAAAAAGTAAAATAAAGGAGTATAAAAGGGAATTAAATAATCTTCAGATCGAAATTGATGATCTCATAATAAAAAGGATAGAAATAAGAATAAATATAAACAAGTTGGAGTTAAACTTAAAAAATTTATAGATGCCTAGAAAACCGTATTATGACTTAAAAGAATTAAAGCTGTTAAAAGAAAAAATGGAAAATGAAGTTGAAAAATTAAAAAAATATTTAGAAACAACAGAAAGTGTAGAAATAAAAGAAGTTTTTGAGGATTTAAGAAATTATATTAAAGAAAAAGACAAACAGATAAAAGATTTTCCATGCAAAAAAGAATATTATAAACTAAAACAAGATTGAAAAATTATAAAAATCAGAATTATAAATACTAGTAATATGGCCAATACTTTTTATTTGGCAAATTATTCGAAGAGTTAATAGAAATTTCGAAAAAGAAATTAAAAGAAAAGACGACTTTAAAAATTAAAAGAAAAGACGACTTTAAAAATTGGTATCAGAGCCAAGTTAACGATTAAAGGTAACACTTTCTCTTTAAGCAACACTTTTAATGACACGCTTTTTCAGCTACAAAAAGACAAAAATCTGTACAGACACATCTGTACGCTAGATGGCCCATATCTTTTTATGCAAAGACGATTGTTAAGCATTATTAAATGCTTTGATAATTATTTAATATATTTATATCTTAATTGATCGTATAAAAATATTTTTAATTAATAAAAAATAAGTAAACATCAGCCTACTATATTTAAATTTGACAAAATAAAAATTAATTCATTACAATTTTAAATTTTATTTAAGAATTTATTATTGATTAATAAATAAAATTCAAAATCTCAACATTTACTTAAATAAACTAATAAATTATCCACTCCAGGAATCCAAATTAATTTTCCTTTCGTAATTTTAATAACAATATAATGTGATGGGCCTGGAGCCGCATTATCTCCGCCGCTAAAATTGTTGGTCGAAACATGAGTGTATGTTCAACATAATTATAGACTAGTCATTCATTCTTGCATTCATATGGCAACTCTGTAAGCCACATTAGTGGCACAAACATAATCATATACAGACAGTGCCGCCGTCATAGGGTAATTTATTTTATGTGCTTTTTGGTTAACGATTAATTGTTTCATGAGGTTCAGGCATGGACACTTCATCATGTTCTTGTATCCTATGATGATAGAAGCTCATTTACTTTTATACGGTAAAATTATAAAAAAAAAATAACAACCAAATTTATCTTATTTAATTTTCATAAATATTAAATAAATAAGATAAATTTTAACTATTTTTAGCTAATTTATTTTGGTTATCAAATATTTTCGATTTTTATATCATATCATTAAAATTCTTTTCTCTGGCTAGCTAGCAATATTTATGTAAAATTTTACAAACCTTTCAAAAATAAATTGTAAAGTAATACGCAAGTGTTTCTCTTTATGAGGAGGTAAACCTTGTTCTGAACTAGATTGTGATTGTAAAACATGCAATTAACAATAGCTTAATTTAAATTAAACAAAGAAGAAGAAAAGTCTGGCAATCTCGTTTCTAGACGATGCTGATCGACATTGGACTGATCATGATGAGAGAACCTTCTATATAGAAAATTATTTCTCGTGAAGATGAAGTTTTCATCAGTCACCACTCACCAGAATACACGAAAGAATTTTTTATTGGTAGATTTAATTTTGAATTTAAAAGTATGGATCGGATACCTATGATAATAATATTAATAGATATAAACCAGCAAAATCATGAGGAAAACACACGTGGAATTGACCAAAACCGAGCTAATAATAAGACATCAAAATTTTGGTCTTAAACCATGGTAATAATAATCGTAATTTTCAATTTATATGATGTCAAACAATAATAAATGTATTATTATATATATGTGTAGTTCACGACAATTAAGGATTATATTACATGCATGGACGGACTCAGCAGCAAAGATGAGGGGCACTTGCCCGCACAGTGTTTTTAATTTAAAAAAAATTATATATAATATGCTTCCACTTTAAATTTTAAATGATCTCATTATAAATAAATTAAATTAAATTAATTAAAGTTCTAAATTCACTTTTTTATTTCTCTATCATTTTGATTATTATTTAACCTAATAAAATTTAATTGTGTCGTCACTTTTTTATTCCCTTAAATCCTCTTTTTATTTTTATATTTTCAATTTTTTTTTATTCTTTGTCTAGTAATCATCTTCTCTTTATCAAAAAATAAATTTTAAATTTTTTATTTTTTTATATAGTTCTCCATGATTCTATGTATCTTCTAATTTCATTGTTTCTCTTTTTGATACTTTTAATTACAAATTTTAATTCAAAAAATTATAGTTTAGATATTAATCTAATATTTTATTTTTTTCGTGACTTTATATATTTTATTTTATTTTCGATTTATTCATTTTTATTACTTCTTTTTTATCTTTTGTTCTATTATATGTGTTGGGAATAAGACACCATTCTCCCTTGAGAAAATACCTTTGACAGAGAAATAAAATAGACACAATCACAATACAAGAATTTAACGTGGAAACTCCAATTACCGGAGAAAAAACCATAGCCGTTGTCAAATGACAACCAGAGAATATCACTATATGTGAAAATTGTTACAACACATAAACTTCTTTCTCTCTAACACCGAAACCCCAGTACACCCACACTCTCTCAAAGCAAATATCTAACTACACCTCACAACACTCTCTAATCAAAGAGTATAGAGGAAAAGAAAAATCAGATATAAGCTTAAAGTGTTTCTGACTGGTGCAAAAATAAATGGAGAACTTAGCCTCATATTTATAGCCTAGGCCACCCACTCCATTTGCTATCCTAAGTAATGTGGGACTAATTCAACCAAATCCTAACAATTTTCACCTTGATTGAAATAGTCACACATCTTCAGCTTCCATTGTCAACACCGACAATTCTTTGCTGCCATTGTCTATACCGACAATCATAGTTCAGAGAACTATCATATTCCACCATGAAAGTATACTCACTTGGAATTAGACCACTCCAAGCATTTCGCCTTGGTACAGATCGAAACCTTGCTGAAAATTCATGGTGCAACTTCTAAATTGGCTTTTCCTGAAAGTTCTTCAACCATCGACCTAACTCCGCCACACACCTTGTATCTCAACGCTAACCAATACCCGTGTGCAATTGTGGACCCGATTGTCACAACTTATCCTTATCCATGGCAGTGCGGTAATACCATGAGGATACTTCTTGTCTTCTAGAGAACATCATCTTCTCTCATAGAGAGAGCAACCAGAGATCTTCTCCTTCAACGCCTTGTGCAAACATGACTGTATTAACACATCCTTGACTTGTATTTGCCACAAGTCAAAATTGATTCTTCCATCAAATTTCTCTATTTCAACCTTCACAGCACTTGAATATCCTGACATTGTTGCAACCGTATACTAAAATAGTATAACTCAACTGTAGACCGTGCACTAGGAAGGGTCCCCAGAAAAGAGAGGTGGGTCATAATGGACACACTTAAATACCAAGTCTTTCCTTAGCCAGAACCTTTCCAAACTGCACTCTCACAGTGTCACACTGCCTTCCAGCAACAACAACAGCAACCAAAGATCAACCTCAAGTCACAGGACAAAATTCTTTTCTGATGTGGAAGGTCAGACTAGGCTGCAACCACAGAGCATACTAAGAATAAATCCCACCGAACCAAAGCTCTGATACCACTTGATGAGAATAAGACACCATTCCCCCTTGAGAAAATACCTTTGATAGAGAAATAAAATAGACACAATCACAACACAAGAATTTAACGTGAAAACTCTAATTACCGGAGAAAAAACCACGGCCGTTGTCAAATGACAACCAGAGAATATCACTATGTGAAAATTGTTACAATACATAGTCTTCTTTCTCTCTAACACCGGCACCCTAGTACACCCACACTCTCTCAAAGCAAATATCTAACTACACCTCACAACACTCTCTAATCAAAGAGTACAGAGGAAAAGAAAAATCAGATACAAGCTTAAAATGTTTCTGACTGGTGCAAAAACAAATGGAGAACTTAGCCTCATATTTATAGCCTAGGCCACCCACTCCATTTACTATCTTAAGCAATGTGGAACTAATTCAACCAAATCCTAACAATATGTACATATGTTGGGTATAAAATTTTAAAATAAATTGATTAATTTACTAATTTAGAATATATATTTTATTTTTAGAAACAGTAATAGAAAAATATTTTAATTACAATACATAATTAAATAGATACATAAAATCTTTCATCTAACATTATATCAAAATTAAATTAAAAAATATATATAACAAATTTAATTATTTTAAAAAAAAGAAAGAAAAAATTGTGAATTATGTTTTTGTTGTGTTATATAAATATACTTTTCGTATACAGATTTAATTTTTTAGTATTTATATATAATTTTAGTTTTAAATTATAAATATTAGTATATCATTAGATGCTAATATATCAATTAATTAACTCTTTTATTATTAAATGTGTATAAAAAATTAGTTAAGATAATAAGATATCTTAATTTAATTAAAATATTTTAAATTTAAGTTTTAAAAATATTTTTTTTTAAATTATATATAATAAATAATATTTTAAAAATAAAAATATTTACTAACTCTTTAATTTTTATATCTCTATATAATTAATAATATTTAATAAAATTTATTTTAATATATATATTTTTGCCCATATTCTTACAATTTTGTGGTCCGGCACTGATGGTCTGGCTTAGTTTAAGATTTGTGACACATACATACCCGTATGTTGGCTGACCAAACAATACAATGAACTAATTAAACATTTAAACCTATATTAATATAACTAAGATATCTGTTTTTCTTAAAAAAAGAGCGAGGGTATTTTACGAGATAGTACGTCAATTTATGGACAAATAATCTTGAATAAACTAATTTAGCTTGTCTAGAAGATCAGACAATCCAACCTGCACAATACGTAAACATGCCAACTTATTCAATAGAATAATCACATATTTGGGCAAATTTGTTGAACTAATGCAATATTATTAATTGATGAGGGGCATCACCTATCCTTTTGTCCCAAACAAGTTTCTTTATTACTGAGTACTCAAAGAAAAGGAAAAGAACCGGTATATTTAATTTGGTGGAAAATCAGGTGCAGTCAACTTTAAGTGAAGTTGATAACTGGGAATTTTTAGATAAAAATTTAGTCAAATTATTCAAATAATTTAACGGTGGTGCAAATTCAGGTGTAGTCAATTTCGCCTCAAGTTGATAATTGAGAGTAATTAAATGATTTGACAATTTTTATGGGAAAGTACGAGGAGTTAATAGAATATTTGTATAATGTGTACAATAGAGGTTTATGGTGTATTAGAGATATAACCATTAGTGTTACCTTTTTCCATCCGCTGAAGTTTTTGGGATGAGTGGTATCATGACATGGTATTAGAGTGCTATGTGCAAAAGGTTAAGAGTTCGATCCTTCGATCCTTGGTGAACCCCAAAATCAGTTTAATCTTTTAGGAAGATATTTATTATCTCTAGTACTCGGATGGTTATTCTAGATAGTATGGAAGATGTTCATTTTGTAACTCAATAGTCCATTATACACATTATACAAATAGTCTATTGTTTTTCTAGCGAGACTCAATTTTTATTTAAAGACTCTCAATTATCATGAAGTTGACTGCACTTGAGTATTGACCATTTAATTTACCTTACCTTAGCTTTAAGATAGATTGTAAATTAAGAAACATTGTAAAACGTTAAAAACGAATTTTTTTTGTGTATCCCACTTTCCCACCCAAAAAAAGTTATTGGCTTTGAGAGGGAAAAAGTAAAAAGGTTGACCTTTTTGGGGTTCCATTTTAATTTTGTAGGATATATGGCAAACAAGTTGGATACTTTACAGCCCAGATTATTCTTAGCTTCATCATGCAAGGTTCCATTAAAGTGTAAAAATGAATCATGTCTGAATTCATAACACAATCTAAAATTGTTAACAAGTAATTAAAAACATTAAAAAAGTACAAACCAAAATTCATATCTACGAAACTCAATATACATCCATAGTTGGTTACAAATACTATATATTTATCAATATATCTTTCTATATCAAAACAAGAAAAGGAAAAGTGAAGTATAGTAGCTCTTCAAAAGTGGCATACATGCATATATGATGAAAACTATAGCTTATACATAAAATTACAACAAAAGTGTGATGCAGAGATATATATCATGGATTTGCTTTCTGTGTATAGATATAATCTACGTGAGCTTCAAGTGTTCTTCTCATTAAGCATTCATCTTTATTAGCAACACCCTCACAATATTCCTCCACATTAAATGATTTCTCCACAACCTTCAATAAGAGAAGAACATGCAATTAATATTGGTTAATATTGGAAACAGAGTATATATTATTATATTATAAGATGTGATAGCAACTAAAAATTAAAGTAAGAGGACTAACCGGAGGTGGTTGGGAAGATGATTCAGGGACAGGTCTTGAAGCATATGTGAAATTGGTTAAGAATAATAAGAAGAAGAAGAACAGTGTTGCCATGCAAAGTTTGGTGCTGACCTTAGAAGACGAATGCATTTTAATTCTCTATTTTCTTGTTACCACTACCGTGCTATATGATTTGATACACAACACTCTCAGGACTCAATGATCTATTTATAGAGAGCCGGAGCAATAGGAGCCATGATCCTCTAGAAGATATTCTTTTTATATACACCATGAAAAATATTTTAAGAATAAATAAAAATTTGTATATCTAATCGCTTTACAATATTCTATTATATATAGTAGATCTAGTATATATGTCTATATATTATTTTTCGGTTATTATATGAGTTGGACAAAGTCAATATTATAATAAAGAATTAGCAACAACGCATTTTAGAACACTTCTAGTTTCTGTCTATATTTTGTATATTATTAATTTGATAAGAACAAAATTCAGGTTAATATAATATAATATATAATATAATATAGTTGTTTCTATATTTAGTCTTAAAGATAAGACTTTTAATTGATAAAAACTAAAAAATGCATATGAGCTAATTAAGCATTAATTGTTTAATAAAATAGCCCAAGTCATTCTAGTATATATTCCTTTGATATTATATAATAAGTTGAGGGTTGAAATTGGATCACGATAATATATGACTTTTGTTTGAACAAAAGCTTAGTGGTTCCGGAACTGCCTTAGAATTTAAGTTGCCTTAGACTATTCCATTATGTTCTCATTAAACCATCTAGAAGTAGGTCCTAAAGCAAACATAAGGCATTTGTTGTGAAACGGTCCCAAAAGTAGGAGCTTTTATAATTTATAGCTTCCTATGTAAATAAGTCTCGGTTAATGGTTCTTTGACTTGCTTAATGTTCCTAACAATCATGAAGTGCATCAACATGCGTGAGCAAGTTCATAGTGCAAAATTGATTGCAATGTTTTCTTTGGTAGAGGGTTGAAAATGGCAATGATCTTTCATTTTCCTTTTTTCATTCATTAGATTTTATTTGTAATTGTTTTTGGATTGCAATGATTTTATGGTGCTCATGAAATATTGTTTGGCATGCTTAATGGGGAAGTTCATTGTCACAAGGTGGCTCCACCATTGGGCCTCAAGCATGGGAAGAGTTGAATATG
Source organism: Arachis duranensis (assembly GCF_000817695.3). Lineage (NCBI taxonomy): Eukaryota > Viridiplantae > Streptophyta > Magnoliopsida > Fabales > Fabaceae > Arachis > Arachis duranensis. The sequence goes on along the minus strand of NC_029780.3, from coordinate 111,226,553 downwards.
AAACAATTGATGGGGTATGATGTTATTGTTATGTACATCATGACTATGTTTTTTCTAATAATAATAATAATAATAATAATCACTTAAGAAATAAGTAGTTAAATAGAATAACATTGGCAAGAAGCTAAAAGCAATGAGGAGGGCAGGAGTGGTGGACAGTTCTTTTCGCATTTAGTATATGGTTGCTGCTGGTGGGCTTTCATGACTTTAATGTGGAAATCAATGACATGTGAGATGCTTGATGACTCAAAAAATCATATATAAAGTATGGTTAATGTGTGCCCTAATAATTTAAATTTTCTGTTATTATATTTTTAGCATATGTTTTTTATATTAACTAAATTCTTATCGTTTTAAGTGTGTGTGAGAAAGAAGCTTTTCTTTCATAATCATACTACACGTACAAGTCTTTTTGTCAATTAACAGAAATTATTTTTGTCACTCTCACTCACCTAAATTTTATTCATCTTGATTGGACTTGTTTCAAATAAAAAACTTGTAGGTGTAGCACCTCTCTTTCAGTTATTACTCACTTTGTGTTTTCATTTTATGGTGACAATTTAGATCAACATTAGCCTTTGATCTTTGACAATTTTAATTTTATCTTCGTGATCATTCATTTTTTTTCATTATTGAATTGAGTTGTAAAATCTAGTTAATCCGGTCTTATACAACATCTAATTGTAAAAGAAAATGAGTCAAATTTACGTTCCACACTATATCCAATTATATGTTAAAGAGAATAATGAATCCACTAAATATACAAAAAAGAGTGAAGAAACTACCAAAACTCATTCTTAATAAGATCCTTTATATGTTCACCATATCTTTGATATTTCATGTTTCTATTGTTTTCTTGTGTTATGAAGTTTCTATAAGTTTCCAGCGTTATGTTGTTGCTCAAAATGACTATACTATAGTATTTATTAATTGTAATTGTAGAACTCATTTATTGTGACCAATTCCAATCAGTGGTACAAATCTATGTAGTATCTACCGTATACATATTATTGCCTTTCAAATGAAATAATTGACTTATACACATAAATAAATAGGCGCCCAAAGCGGCTACGCCACTTTGACTTTGTGCATGTGACATGATAGTGGTGGATGATGCTAATCCTCACAACATTAAATATGCTAACAGAAGAGGATAGGGATCAGGGCCTCTTATCCTATTTGAGTGATTAATCAGTTTTTGTTAAGGAATGTGAATCAAGCAATAATGACTCTAAATCAAAAGTATAATGTAAGAGGAACTCAACGAGATGTTAAGCAATATTGAAAGTATTTTCACTGATCTTGTTTACCATGGCCATGTGAAACATGCTTCCATGTAATTACAATACAAAAGAAAGAATTTCATTTTTTTTTTTTGGTTGAAAAACAATGATAGTGAACGAGTTATCATAAGTGCAAGTTGCCGCAAACCATGCTCCATAGTGAGAACTAAATCTTTCCTACTATTAAGTCTACATGTAATGTGAGATCTTCATTATACAAGTTACTCTTCAAAATTTATATTTCATAATTTGAATAAATGTTACATAGTGACAAAAACTAAAGGTTGCTATAGGAGCCTAGATCAGCAAAATTACCATCTATCAACATCTTTACCATAGTCATCGTCTTCCGCCTCCACATAACCGCCTTCTCTGTGAGGATCACCGCGGTGGTCGCGCTTGTGTCTTTTATGCCGGCCTTCATCTGATTCATGACCAGATGAATGCTGCTCCATTTACAACACCAAAAAGGAGACAATCAATGAACAAATCAAATATTAATCATAAGCATTTCTGTATTTGTAAAATGGTAAAGGAATGAATCCATACTCGTTTCGATTTCTTCCTGTCGCTGCTACTATGCCCGTGAGATTTCTTACTCCTCTCTTTATCCAATTCATGAGAAGTGTGCTCAGGACTTTGATGCTGCCTCCGTTTGTTTTTACTATCGCCTTTCTCCGTTAAGTCGGCACTGTCACTGTCTGCTTTATCTTTCTCTCTTTCGCGAACTCCTTCTTTTTCCCTTCTTTGCTTAGATTTTCGTCTTTCTTTTTCCTCCCTATCCTTTTCCTTCTTTGCCTGCAGAAAAAGATTGGGGTTCAGAACATATGACACAGTGAATGACAAGCACGAATCTCAAATATAGATGGCATGAACAGAATTTGTACCCTCTCCTCTTTCCGTTTCCTCTCACCCTCTTTTGCCTGTTCTTTCAGTTGTGTAATGTACTCCTCAAATATTTCCTTGCAACGGTTATCATCTCCAACAGATCTAAAACAGGGAACATTAGTCTTAAAAAATAGTTTCAAGATAAGTAGGTTTATTTATCACTGAAAATTCACTATGGTCTTGCCCAACAATTTATCGAACTTAAGAAAGGTACTCAAATATAAGCAGAATCGTTTCAAGTTTCTATTAAGAAAAAGAAATATTGTTTGAGAAAAAAAGGAGAGATCATTGGAGTTTCAAACACAGTTTCATCATTATCCAGACCTGAACTCTTGACTATCTTCAATAAGTGTTATACAATCTTCCCATTTTGAAGATGCAGTAATGTCCTGCAACCAGTAAGTAAAACAAAAACAAAAATCATACTCTTATTGCCCAATCACCAAAATAGCACAGCATCTGTTACTTTATGTCCACAATACCACACCTTAGTAGAATATAGTAAATGAAGGAAATCATCTGCTAGACGTTTCCGTTTTTTGGCCTCCTTTTCTTCCTTCTCCTTAGCCCGCTCTAGTAGCTCATCAAACACTAGCTGCAAGATATGTAAAGTATGAAGTAGAAGCATTAACATAACCAAATTGACAATTAGAACCCCGACATGTAAAGCAACTCAATATTAGGAAAAGCATTAAAGCAGAGATATGCGTCACTGCTGTATTTACCTTTAAGTTAAAATCAGATATTGGAGGAGAGTCAATAGATAAAGCTGATTTGAACTCTTCAAAAGTATAGGTTGATGACCATGTTATCTGAAAAGCACGTTTTATGCATCAGAACAGATTTGCAAAGCAGAAATCAGAAGATATTATTGATATATCATATACCTTAGCCAACTTCACTGCATCCTTAATTCGACTCTTTTCATCATGATACTGCATGAACAAGAAAGAAGATTAACATTTTGTAGGAAACACTTCCGTTAACCACAAAAACTTTGCAGGATGCACAAAAGTAAAAGTCCTCCAGCTCACTTGAGTAAATGAACAACACCATTTTAATAAAACTAAGACAATGCTTATGAAGCTCGAATGTCTGGCATTTGCAAAGCAATCCTGCAGACTAAATTAGAAGTGAAGTTCGGAATCAACCAGAAGATCATTTAGCAAACTCACTTGTTTCTCTAGCTCTTCAGCAACATCTTCAAATAAGTCTTTTGCAGTTGAACCTGATGTGTTTGATGCCACTGCCAGATATGCAGGTAAATCTTTCACCTACAACACAATGGAAAACAAAAATTAATGCAATTGATTCAAGGCCACAAGTCACAAAAAAGAAACAAGGTCCCAGGCAACATAAATATACTAAATCATATTTCAAATGTCTCACTGTAAAACAGAAAACAAAATTATAAAGAGAAGTTACTAATAATCTGGCATTTAACCTTCATGTGATAATCACGCCAATGAGTTTTTGCTGTAAGAATGCCAGCAGCAACATGCTCTTCCATCAATTTGCGGAATTCATCACGGTTTTTACGTTCTGTCTTTCTCAATTCCTCCTGTTGTGTTTGAAAACAAAGATAACCAAATGCAATAAACTATAAGAGGAAGGGGGTAGAATCTGAGAGAAACTCATAAGTAATAAACAAGACAACACCTTTAGTAACTTCTTCTGCTCTTCCTCTTCCTTCTCTAAATCACGTAAATAGTCCTGAAAGGCAACATATACATTGGACTGAATCTAAAATTTAATTTTAATGAAGGTGCATAAAGAAACTACCTGGAATATTTCCAAGCGGTCAATTTTCTCAAGACGCGAACATCTTTCGTCAGCCTCTAAGCGGTCTTGAACTTTTCGCCACTGTGTGTTAGCCTACGGATGAAGAGTTTGCATCAATTGAATGTCTATCATATAAAATCTTTCGAAATATAATGTATAAGAAAATATATGTACTTTTATAAAGTCACAAGATTCTAAAAGCTTCCTGTACTCTGTTATATTCCTCTTCCGTTCTTCTTGAGCCTTTGCTCGTTCCTGATGAAAATACCATGAAACAAGATTGATTAGAAGCATTTAAAAAGGTTGAACAGCATAATGAACTCATCATATTAAATGAAGATTCAACCATCATTCCATTTCCATCCATATCAGACGTGAAATGAAAATGTTGTTTCAAATTTCTGCATATCAATATGTTACAACCCAGAATTGAGCAATGTGTAACCCACCAAGTTATACAACCAAGCCATTTTCCACTGTGTGGGATCATTTTCACCATAGTCAAACTTATCTTTAAATAAAATTTAGCAATGCTTTGGATCACCATAAAGGTTTATGGGTGTGTAAATGCTTCAGAATAGCATGATGAGGTAGTATAATGATGAGTTACTGAGGTAGTAGAATCCACCTTGTTTATAAGTTCCTCCAAGAAACTATCAAACATATCCCTGCGATCTCTGTCACGCTCAACAGCCTTGAAACGTTCATCATTTTCAAATATTGTCACGGCTTTGCTGAGTGATTGTCCAAAAAACAATAAAACAAAATTATCACAAAGCAAATAGTCTGAATGTTTAAATTGACACTTTGAAACAAGAATATAAACAAATCTTATTTAGAAAAAACCTCCATCTAGTGGATGGATTCAACTCCGTGGACTCCTGGAAATTGATTTATCGTCAGCATAAAATTGCAAGATCAAAGAAGCAAGAAATAATTATAAGGAAATGGAAGTAGAAACTACATACTTCTAACATCTTTTTAAAATCCTCTCGTGCTTTTTTATGCTTCATGCGCTTTTCTTCCGCTTCCTGTTTTTTCCTCTGACTTAAGTACTGGGAAAAAAAGAGTTATATCACTTTTCAACATACAAATTATTTATGCAGTACATTATCATCAATACATATTTGTGGCAGCAGCACTATCGAAATTCCGGTCCCATGCAACGTTTCAAGTAAACGGATTCAGAGGCCACTCTTTTTGGCATGGACAAGGAAAAGTAAGGGTCAAATGTGAAACGAAGTAACAGCCCTATCCAAGCTTAGTGTCTGTGATTAACTCAAGGTTATTACATAAGAATTACCTCATTGAAAGCTTGCTTCTTTTCTCCAAGCGATTTTAATGCACCGTACCTTTTGTCATTAACTATTAATCGCATAGTCTGAAAAACATACAGATTTTCAGCAAATAAATATTAAATAAAAGAGAGACATTTAAATTAATAAGTCAAAACAGTTATAAAAAAGTAAGTGCCAGCAAAGCAAATCATGAAGATGAGCTTACTCGATCCCATGTCCAGTCAGATCCAACATTTACAGACTCTATCAGTGCTTTGAATGCTTCTTTAGCCTCCTAATAAGCAAAAATGTGATAATCAATCCGCGGGAACAAAACAAGAGAGACGGTTAAGATATCAATATTTCTTTCTCATACCATCTTATTTGCATAAACTAAGGGTAATGGTTCACGTGTTTTTGTTTCTGAAGATGCATCTGCCTTTGTTTCCAAAGCCACATTTGCCTGTGTTTCTGAAGCCAAATCAGCCCTTGTTTCTGAAACCGTATCTGCCTTTGTTTCTGAAGCCACATCATTTGTTTTTTCTACTAATGAATCATTTTTACCATCCTACATAATTTAAGATTAATCAGCTTTCTGACCACAAATCCACAACAAGAACTGATAGCGACTCATCAGAAGTACAAGAGAAGCATACTTCTTTATCTTCTGCTGGAACTTCATCTGCAGAGCCCAGTGTATCCTTCACCAGAAAGTTGTTGCCATCATTCCTAGAAATTTACAACAAACAAAAAGGAATTAAATTACCACTAAATAATCAAAATAAAAAACTAAACAGGAAAGGTATACTAGACAATACTGATTGGTAACAGAAGCTCTATCACTTCCTGCTGCAGCATCAGATATTGTAGCAGTATTTACTGGTAACTCTACTTCAGCCACTGTCATTCCAGTTATGGGAGCCACATGAGGAGAGGCAGATGGTCCAGAACTCATCTCAGATTGTGGATGACTTGTAGATGCACTAACAACAGGAGCAACTGAAACAGGACTTGATGGTTCCCCTTGACCAATCAAAGATGAATTAGCTGCTGCAGTTGGTGCTGTTTCAATCACAGGAGGAGTTACAGACGGTTGAGTATGAGAATTCGGTAGAGCATCAGTATGTGTTCCATTGGCAACTGCCTTTTCAACTTGCTGACGGGCCAACTTGATGGATAAAATTTGCGGAAAAGAAATCTCAGTTAAATAAGAAGCAGAAAATAAATGAAAAAGAATATTGAAAGTGGCATTGTTTTTAATGGTGTAAACCTTCAGTTCCTCAGGAATCATCCACTTTGATTCCCTAGTGACCTTGTTGTAGTAATACCTATGAAATATTGAATAACCAATATATAAAAGAAAGTCAGACATGAACATTAAAAACAGAAAATGATGATATGATGGAACCAATACATACTTTATTCCATTAGGACTAGTATACTCCTTCCAGTTTGTTGTTGCATCCACCCTCTAACAAAAAGACAAGTGACATATGTGAACAGTCTCAAAAGCGATTTCCTCCCAAAAGAAGAATACACATTATCTCATAATAGAAATTGGAAATTGAAATTTCCCAAATCAAGAATGTAAAATAGAGAAAACAAATCAAGGCAATATAATAGCGCAAGGTAAAAGGATCAATTCTGACCAGCCAACTGATATCAGGAACTGAGAAAATTAGCCTTCTCAATTCCCTTAACTTTTCTCCAGTTAATAAGCAAGAAAAGGAAAATTCCAATCATTCGTTTGGATGAATCCCCAGTTCAGCTCTTATAAACCTCAACATATTTGAAACTAAACTGATATAATAGACCTCAGACTGAGATCTAGAAACAAGGGTAATGCACATTTATCAAGTGATGTAACTAAATATAAGCCATTGATAAATCATGAGAAAATGTGACGCAAAGGATCAACAATCGAGATGTACAATGATAGAATTTACCAACATTCATCAAGCAATTAAGTAGGTAGGACAAGGAGCAAAGACCCAACGCATAGCCTACCTCTCAATATAGTAGCACAGCATGTACCTGTTACTGTAAGCATCTTAAAGCTACAAGAGTGTCACATGTAGATTTTAAAACTGAAAGATATGAGGTGCCTTGCACAATGCTAAATAGAAGACAACCATCATATGCTCAAAATCAATGCAAAAATGCTTAACTGGGATGCCTATGAGTGAGTGAAATTATATTTTTACACAGAAACACGTGACATTGGGGGGAGGGGGGTGAGAAACGGAAAGAAAAAGTAGAAAAGAGAAATCTCTCTTCTTCATGAGCAGACATAAATAAATAAGCGTAGCCATACTACAGAACGTACAGAATCAGTCATTAGTGAGAAGTCAATTAAATCTAAAATTTTTTAAGGCCCCATCAGCAGGGAAGAAACCTTAAGGAGTAAATATTTTGTCTATTGCTAAACACAGCACAATTACATGAAATTGAACAGTCTTCTACATTATCATCCAGAGAAAACAAACAGCTGATATCTGACAGTTGAACCAGCAATTGTCACAACACTGACCTCACAACAAGACATGAGTCAAGATCGATGGTAGCTTGCCTGAGAGAAAATCCGTCCAGTAACAAGTGAGCTGACGGAACATATTTTTTTCACCGAAGTTGACAAACAGAAAGCATACAACAAATGAAATTGAATATGTGAACCCATTTAATAATACAATAGACCAAAAGACATATGTCATGTGTTCAACCTTTCACCGGGAAACAGAACAAAAAATATTTAATAGCATGACTAACAAGTCATGGCGTCAAAGCAAAGTCAACTGTATGACTCACCTCAATTGGGGTCATCAATTCGAAAGGCCTCTCCCAGCTAGATACTTTAGTCTTCTTATTGTAGTAATATCTGTGAAATTCAAAAGTTATACACTAAGTCTTGACAATTATAACCACAAAAGCTTTCATGCCAAACAGATTTTGCCGTTTACTAAGAGAGGCTATAATATTAACCTAAATCATTAGATGACATCAAGCAAGAGAAAGAAAATTACAGGATCGCATATCACTCCTAATATTACTTTCAATTGTAATTGAAATGTATATCTGGCCAATGAATAAATCTTTTACTTATGATAACCAAGATGAAGCAGGAGAAATAAGTAAAACTTCGTGATTACTAGCAACAGTAATGTCATATGAGAATCCATGGACTATATTACAAGCTAGATAGCCAGTGTAAGTAAAACTCAATCAAAAGCAAATGTTTTACCAAAAAGCAAGCACTGGATGACTAACTATGGAAAATCAATAGTAATTACCCAAAATATAGTAAGCCCATGATGGGTTGAACAAGACTAATCAAATACAAAGAATTTGGCTAGCAAAACAAGGATTGGGGAAAATCTAAAACGGATAATTGCAAAAACAATGTTATGTGCCAAAGAGGTAGCAAATAGGCAAGCAGTCAACCCTAATTTAGTTCTCACCAAGTACTTTCCCTTCCACCAATCCCTTATTCATTTTTAACTACAGTTGCTTGGTATGCAATACTGTAAGGTAAAGGTAATACTACATGGCACATTTTGGTTATAATAAATTGGCCTACTATTTCAATTCATGATACACTATAAGATATTAATTTGTACAGTTTCAATGTAATTTTTTCATAAATATATCTTTTATTCCAATTCAAAAAGACTTCATAATTTTGTTTTAAAAATATGTAAACCTAGATGCAGCTGTCTCTTTAGCCTTTTGGCTTTCAGCATGTGTGTGATCCGACTGCCGCAGTTTGGAAGGGGTGTAAATTTAGTATATTTATTCAAAATGAGATCCATGGTATAATAAGCTATATTTACTGCAGCTAGCATCATTTAGGATCTTCTCTAATATAAAACTTTATATCAGGAGAAAGGCTCACAATGTAAGGTCAAAGCATGCCTCCGGCTCAATAAGCACTTACAGGCTTACTTATAAATGACCATCAGTAGGGGAACCCAGAAACTCAACCCAATTCATTGATGTATGAGCAGAAAACCCACAGGGTTGGCTTACCCCAACTAGCACTAAAGTCACCTAACAAAGAACACTATTTAGAAAATATGCAAATATCAAATTACAAGCAAATAGTTGAATCACTAACCTTACTCCATTAGAAGAAGTATGCTCAATCCAATCTGTGGATCCACCATTAGCAAGTGAAGGCTGGATGCTAGTTGCCTGAAAGAAAGAAAGTAAGACCACATAAATATTGCAGTGATATAAAAGACAATATATAAAAATAGCAGTGAAATTGAAAACAAGTAAGGTTCATACTGAAGGCGTGACAGATGTAGTTGAAGGTTTCTCGTCATTGCTCAGAACAACTGTATCAGAGGTAATGCTCTGGGAAGAAGAACTAGAGGGAGCTTGGATTTGAGAAGCAGGGTGGAATTGGCTAGCAGAGCTAAAATTAGTTTGCACTTGACCATAAGAAGATGGTCCAAACTGCATCCAGTCCATAAATTAGTACTTGTATATAGGAATCTTAATTTATCCACTAAAAACACATGCCGACAATGGAAGTGGCTGCGGCTGTGGTGGGAGTTGCAATTGTTGGCCAGGTCTCGGAGGTAACTGTTGAATGGGTTGAGGAAATTGGGGCTGTTGATTTTGAGGAGGCATTCCAACATTCATCATGGGACCACTGGGACCAACAGGAGGGTAATGTTGAGATGGCATGGGCATGAACTGTTGAGGCTGCTGAGTAGGAACTACAGGGCGATACTGCGGAAAAATTAAATGGTTTCATTTCAGATGAATGATGATTTGATACATAGTTGACGTAATCACAATCACAAATAGAGAAAATGCATTACTTGACCAGGCATGGGAGGTGGAACAAAACTGCGCTGAGGATCCAGTGAACCAGCAATGGGAGGTCCAGGAGGCCGAAGAGGCTTTCATTACAAGAAGAGCAAGGAAAATTAAGACATAGGATATAAAAAGGTAGATGAATAAACCCCTGATTTATACTTCAAGATACTCTACCTGTAAACCCGGATATTGCTGATTATTGGACATGTGACCAGACAATCAAACTCCACGAACTACTGTAATCAACAAGAGTAAAGAGATACTACATATTAGTATCTTAGCAGCACCCAGAAAACATACATGAGAAAGGAACAACAGCCAATTACAAAGAACAGAACAATGGGTCATGATTATAATTCCCTAGAAAAATAGCAAATTGGATTTCATAGTAGGGCACAAATAAGTATAACTGAAATTCTCAAGTTCACCGAAATTGAGGCAGTGATCACCATAACGACTTAAACTAGAAAAGCTTACGACTTGCAATCAGCATTCAGTAAATCAAATTCTGCATACAGGTGCCCTTATATCAAAATCAAAATAATGTGCCTCAAAACAGCTCTACCATCATCTAGCTCTCGAAACAAGGATACCCAATCATTCAAAATTAAACCCAACACAAAACAAAAAGCTCCATAAGGAAACTAGCAGGAAAGTTCAATCATTTTTTAACTCCACATAGAGAAAAAGCAAAAAACTAGGTTTTTCAACCAGAAACAAGAATGCCCATCAAGTGAATTGGTATTCGGACGTTAAAAACAAAAATTAACAGAAGAAAAATTAAAGATTACATGTAACACGCGTACCAATGGGGTTAAGATGTTGGTATGGGGGTAAAAGATGGAAAGAGGCAAGTTGTGAAGCTGGGCTAAAACCTGGGAACTCTGTTTGTGTGTATGTAGTTGGTGATGTAATTTATTTGAGTGCTGGAAAACGGAAGAGGGATTTAAGTTTTAACACTGATTAAGTACAATCGAAAAGAAGGACGATATATACTTCTTGGTGAAGTGGCAACTGGCAAATCCTAACATACCCTCTTTCTTGGTTTTCCCTCTTGTATCCCCGTCCTTCCCCCTTTTGTTCGATCTATATATTTTTTACTTTTTTACTACTAATATCCCAACTCATTCTTATAAGAATTTTTAATTGAATAATTTAATCTTCAATCAATTTTTTTTTAACAATTTTTTCATTTTAATTTTTGTTAATATTGAATAGCTAAAGATAATTTAAATAATTTATTTAACCATTGATAATTAGCAAGTTACCTTTTATTATTGAAATAGCGTTTTAACAATTTAACCAAATATAAAGAGACCGACATATATGGTTGTGTAGTTATCCTTCTTCTCCACTGAACAGAAATCAATTTGGCAAAAAAGCAACAATGATGATGCTGAGAGTCAGATCCATGGAATCCAAAGAAACCCTAAAGATCGACATCCCCGGTTGCTGGTCATTGCAGCAACTCAAAGACACCATTTCACATGTCATCTCATCATCTTCATCTTCTTCTCTTCATCTATCCCTCAACAGGCGGGACGAAATCCACGCTTCCTCGCCGGACGACTCCATCAAATCTCTAGGCATCGCCTATGGAGACCTCGTCTTCTACACCTTCAACCCCACCGCCTTCTCCCCCGAAACTCAAACCCTCCTTCACAAACCCACCCCACAAGAACCAGTCAATTCATGCGACGTGCCCTCGATTCAACACTCTTCTGAAATCCTCATGGTTGACGCTCCCTCGATTCCCGAGGCGGAAATGATTCCGTCTTTGGAGTCTTCAGCTGCGGAAACCGTCGATATGGCTGATGGGTCTGGTGGAGAGGAAGCGGTTGTCAGGAAGACCAATTCCGAAGCTTCGTTCTTCAAAAGGGTGTTGAAAGAAGCGAATGGAAATGACGTTACCGACCTCAAGTTGTTGGTTCTCGCGGTACATGCTGTTATTCTGGAATCTGGGTTCGTTCGTGCTGATAAGATTTCGCCTTTGTCGGTTGGTTCCTCTCCTATTCTGGATGAGTGGCCTTCAGCTTCAGCTTCTTCGATATCGTTGAGGTATACTCTGCCTGAGATTCTAACTAGTGATTCTGGTGTTTCGCGTACTGTGTTATTGAAATTTCAGACATTAGGGCATCTTGTGAATGTTTATGGGTCTTTGTTTGATGATGCTGGGTCGGAGGTCCATAGGGTGTCTTTGGATAAGCGTAAATTTGCCAAGCCCTTGAAGTTGATGCTGGAAAATTTTGAATCCAAGGATAATTTTGATGATGATGCTGTTGTTGATCGACAAAGTGAGATTTTTGAGTTGTGGAAGATGGTGAAGGATAGGCTTGCATTGCCATTATTGATTGATCTTTGTGACAAAGCTGGATTGGATCCTCCACCGTGTTTTATGAGGCTCCCCACAGAACTTAAGATCATGATTTTGGAGCGTCTTCCTGGTGTTGATGTGGCAAGGATGGCTTGCTTGTGTACAGAACTGGAATACCTGTCTGGCAATAATGACCTCTGGAGGAAGAAGTTTGAGGAGGAGTTTGGAGTTGATGGGCGTAGAGCGGTGTTCTTTAAGGAGTTATTTGCTTTACACTGGGGAACAAGGAAGAGATCGATGCGACCGGTTTTTCCTTTTCAAATGAGGCAACGACCTTATGCATTATTCCCAGCAAGGAGGGACCGTAATCCTTTTGGAATACCTTCAATTGTGGGTGGAGACTATGATCGGCTCCCAGGATTCGGTCAACAATTCCCTACATACTCACCAAGGCGGACTTTCCTCCCACCGTGTCACCGTGGAGGATTCCATCACTAGTATGCTGATTTGAATTTCTCTTCACGAAATCAAATATATCTTGTTGAGTGCTGGGGCCAAATCCTTGGTAATAGTTTACCTATTTCTACTTGTTTGTTTCTTGAAGATCTTGTTAGTGTAAATGCGGCATAAGTGGCTGGTTGTAAGTACAAAGATGAATGGCTACTTGTTTAGGTGGTTGTTAATATCCTTACCCTTTGGCTGTTCATTTGTTTTGGTATTTTGGATATATACATATACATTTTAGTTAGGCTCTGAATAGTTTATTTTCATAAGCCTTCATGTACTATCTTTGGTTTCTGAAGTGCACAGTCTACTATATTATGATTATTTTTTCAACCTTCAAATATGAAGCATGCCAAGCAATACAATTACAGCATTTAGTTTTAGTAGCCTAGTGCTCTGATAATATTCTTAAGCTTCTAGGTTTCTTCTAGTATGAATCATTGGCCTTGGTGCATCTTCGATCCTAATGCAATATCATTAAGGAAAAGTCTAGGGGGCCAGCAGTTTTATTGAATTTTGGCCAGCATGTAACCAGCAGAGGAAGGTGAGCCATTGGATGAAATTTCACACCAATCTCACACCATCAAATCATCATTGATGGCTAGTTGATGGCTAACAATCAGAAAAATTGCTGGCTCCCTAGCATTGCTCATTATTAATCCTGAATTGCATAGTTGGTATCAACATTATCAACAGCGAAGATTATGCTTATGCATTCCTCTAAAGAGAGGTAGGATGAATATTATGCTGAACCAAAACAAAAGCGAGTTAATAGGATTCTACCATGCATGGCATGCGGGAAATGCTAAATATGTTCAAAGTTAAACGTGTTAAAACTTAAATTCATTAGGGAAGTTAAATTGATATACAGATAGTAGAAGAAAAAACAGTAACTGCTTGGGCTTACGTTGTTCGTGGCTGATTACTGATAGTAGAAGTTAAATTGATATACAGATAGTAGAAGAAAAAACAGTAACTGATTAGGGTAAGCAGATATATCAACCATGTATAAATATGCTTCTCTCTCTCTCTCTTGGGTAGACTATAAATTGTTGGAAATATTGTTCTGGCAATTTCGAAAAAGAAAACATGTAGAGTTGCTCTTTCTGTTAACAAATGTGCTTTTTTCAATATTCAATCTGCTGCCCCACATAATAATACTCATTGGATATATTAAAGCTTTCTAGTCCTCTCCTTGGATTGAAGAGCTTGCTAGCCATGAAGTATAGAAAAGGATACCCCATTGCATAAAGCCATAAACTCAATACATTCATTAACTATCCTTTAAGAAAAAGAAATGAACGCCTTGTAGTGATGCAAACTAGAAGCTCATCTCTAGACTGTGGGTGCCATATTCTATTGGGAATACCAAAGATCAAAAAACGTAATCCAGGAGTCCATTGCACCATTACATCATATTGTCTTTGTAACACCAAAAACCATTTTAACACTCAAGTTGAATGATCAATTGAAAAAAAAGAGAGAGAACGATCTTGTCAGTGAACAATATTTCTTTTCTCTTGTCTGTGTTGTGAAATAAATAAGAAAGATGTTCTAAATATAAATATAAAATAAAAATATATAACTAGAAAACTTTAATATTAATATAATTAACTCGATAAATAATTTATATATTTATATGCAGTAACGTAAAGATAGATAGAGAGATAGATATTATTAATAGTGTATAAAGAGAAAGTTAATTTTATTGCTGTAAAGAGAGAGAGAGAAAGGGGAGTATTTGTAATTGTGTGTGTAAAATTTATTTGCCTCGTTCATGCTTTTATATGCAAATAAATTCTACTTTTCAAACTTTATTAATTGTACTTTGTCATGAGAATTTGTTCTTTTCAGCATAGGAAATCAGAACCACCCATAAATGAGCATTCATCCTTATCCATCCTTGTTGTAACACTCCCCCTTGATGCTAATTTAGAAATATGCCTTATTAAAACCTTACTAAAAAAAAACCCAATGGAAAAAAATTTTAGTGAAGGAAAAAGAGTATAATATCCTTTGTGACGGGAGCTGCCTCGTTAAAAACCTTGTCAAGAAAAACCCAATAGGGAAAAAACCTGACCAAGGAAAAAAGAGTACAGTCATCTCCCTCTTGTCGACATCAGTTGATGTCTCGAAATCGGCACATCCCAATCTCATGTACCAATCTTTCAAAGGAAGATTTTGGGAGTAAATTTGTAAATAAATCTGTCAGATTGTCACTTGAGTGGATCTGTTGGACATCAATTGTCCCTTGATTTTGAAGATTATGAGTGAAGAAGAATTTGGGAGAAATATGCTTTATTCTATCACCTTTGATGTATCTGCCTTTAAGTTGAGCAATGCATGTTGTATTATCTTCAAACAGGACAGTTGGAGCTATCTTATGATCAATCAGTCCACATGATGACAGAATATATTAAATCAGACTCCTCAGCCAAAAACATTCGCAACTAGATTCATGTATCGCTAGTATTTCGGCATGATTAGAGGATGTTGCAGCAATCGTCTGTTTCGTGGACCTCCATGATGTAGCTGTACCACCATATGTGAATAGGTATCCTATTTGAGATCTTCTTTTATGTGGATCAGACAAGTATCCAGCATCTGCCTAATTAACTAATTGTGACTTGGATCCATAGGGATAAAACAATCTCATATCAACTGTTCCATGAAGATATCGAAAGATTTGCTTGATTCCACTCTAATGTCTTCTGGTTGGAGAGGAACTATACCTTGCTAGTAATTTCACCGCGAATGATATGTCAAATCGCGTATTATTAGCAAGATACATTAACACTCCAATAGCACTAAGATATGGTACTTTAGGATCAAGGATATCTTTATTTTCTTCTTTAGGACGGAATTGATCATTTTCCACATCCAAAGACCTTAAGATCATTGGGGTACTTAATGGATGTGACTTATCCATATAAAATCTCTTCAAGATCTTTTCTGTGTATGTTGTTTGATGAATAAAGATCCCATTTTTTGTATGCTCGATCTGCAAGTCAAGACAAATTTTAGTCTTTCCAAGATCTTTCATCTCAAACTCTTCTTTTATAGTTTTTATAATTGTTGGAATCTCTTCACGAGTTCCAATGATATTTAAATCATCAACGTACACAGCAATTATAATGAATATAGATGCAGATTTTTTTATGAAAATACATGGACAGATATTATCATTCTTGAATCCATTTTTTGCCAGATACTCAATAAGACAATTATACTACATACATCCAGATTGCTTTAGACCATATAAAGATCTTTATAATTTGACTGAGTATAACCCTTGCGAATATTCTTTGGATGGTTTAGATATCTTTAGTCCTTCAGGAACTTTCATATAGATATCTCAATCTAATAAGCCGTATAAATAGGCTGTTACCACATCCATTAAATGCATATGTAGTTTATGATATGCAGATAAACTGACCAAATAACGCAATGTTATCGCATCCACTACAGGGGAATACGTTTCTTCATAATCTATACCGGGCCTTTGTGAAAAACCTTGTACTACAAGTCGGGCTTTATAGCGCACAACTTCATTTTTCTCATTTCGTTTTCTCACAAATACCCATCGGTATCCAACAGGTTTTACATCTTCAAGTGTACGGACTACAGGTCCAAAGACTTCACGTTTTGCAAGTGAGTCTAATTCAGCTTTCATGGCTTCTTCCCATTTTGGCCAATCATTTCTTTGTCGACATTCTTCGACTGATCTTAGCTCAAGATCCTTAATTTCATGCATGATATTTAATGCCACATTATATGCAAATATTTCATTAACAATTGTCTTATTTCGGTCCCATTTCTCTCCTGTAAGGACATAATTTATCGAGATCTCGTCATTTTCACAATTTTCAGGTACATGAACGTCTTCTGGCGTTAAAACTATATTAGAATTTTGGATAACTGCAGGTGTCTCTACTATGTCTTTTTCAACAGGAATATTATTTATCTCTTTTCGCTTTCGATGATTTTTGTCTTTGGAACCGACAAGCCTGCCACGCTTCTGGCGTGTATTTGCTTCGGTGGCAATTTGTCCAACTGGGACATCAATTCGAATTGGGGCATTTTCCGCTGGTATATACGACTTGGTTATCCTATTTGTATCGGAAAATGCATCAGGCAATTCATTTGCTATTCTTTGCAAATGTATAATCTTTTGAACTTCTAGTTCACATTGCCCTGATCGAGGATCTAAATGCATCAACGATGATACATTTCAATTAAGTTCCTTTTCAGGAAGCTTATTCTCTCCCCCTAATGTTAAAAATTTTGATTCATCAAAATGATAATCCGTAAACCGGGCTTTAAATACATCTCTAGTTTGTATCTCAAGATACCTTACTATAGAGGGAGAATCATATCCAACATATATCCCTAATTTTCTTTGAGGTCCCATTTTGGTGCGATTAGGTGGTGCAATGAGAACATATATCGCACACCCAAATATTCTTAAATGAGAAACATTTGGCTGCTGGCCAAAAGCTAATTGCATAGGAGAGAATTGATGGTAACTCGTTGGCCTCAAACGAATAAGTGCTGTGGCATGTAAAATAGTATGCCCCCAAACTGAGGTTGGGAGATTTGTTCTCATAAGTAAGGGTCTAACAATCAATTGGAGGCTTTTAATAAGTGATTCTGCTAACCTATTTTGTGTGTGAACATAAGCTACTGGATGTTCAACACTTATTCCATTAGCCATACAATAAGCATCAAAAGTTTGGGAAGTAAATTCACCAACATTATCAAGACGAATTGCTTTGAATAGATTTTTTGAAAATTGTGCTTTCAATCGAATAATTTGAGCCATTAATCTCGCAAACGCCAGGTTGCGAGAAGATAATAAGCACACATGTGACCATCTCGAATATGCGTCTATTAGGACCATAAAATATCTAAAAGATCCACATGGTGAATGAATAGGTCCACATATATCACCTTGAATCCTTACTAGGAATTCAGGGGACTCAAATCCAATCTTTACTGGTAATGGCCTTAAAATTAACTTCCCTTGAGAACATGCAGCACAACAAAATTCACTAGATTTAACAATCTTCTGGTTCTTTAGTGAATGTCCATGGAAAATTTCAATAATTTTCCATATCATGATTGTTCCTGGATGACCTAATCTATCATGCCAAGTTATGAATTTATTTGGACTAGTAAACTTCTGGTTTACAGTGGCATGTGATTCAATTACACTAATCTTTGTATAATACAACCCAGATGAAAGTGAGGACAACTTTTCTAATATAACCTTTTTATTTAAATCATGAGTTGTGATACATAAATACTCATGACTTCCCTCGTTCATAGTTTTAATATGATATCCATTTTGGCGAATATCTTTAAAACTCAACAAGTTTTTTCGAGACTTGGTAGACAACAGTGCATTATTTATTATGAATTTTGTTCTTCCGGGAAACAAAATTATAGCTCTTCCGGAGCCTTCAATCACATTGTCTGAGCTAATTATAGTATTAACACATTTTTCTTTTGGCACAAAATGTGTAAAATATATATCACTTTTGAGAATGGTGTGCGAACTTGCACTATCTGCAAGACAAATATCTTCACTATATGTCATTGTCATTATCTTCAAACACAAATAATAATAAAATGAGTAGTAATACATGCACAGTCAAATTGAATTCTTGATTAGAATTATTTTTCTAAGAAACACTGTACATAATGTCATATACTAAAATTTTATTTTAAAACTTGACACATTTAATTATTTCAAAATTCATGAACATTAATATTTCATTATTTATATACATCATATTTGAAACTCAAATACATAGAAAATAAAACTTAACAATAAGTTTCATACATGATTTATTTACATGAATACTTAACAATCTCACATATTAAACTATTCCATTATTGATCAAATTACCAATATTTCCTTCAGGATCCTCAAAGAAATCAGATACATCATAATGAGTGGGGAAACTTTCAGCATCATTTGAAACGAAATTCGACTCTTTTTCCTTGTCGTCTTTTTTGAAAGATGTCTGGTAAAGATCGACTAGGTACCTTGGTGTACGACAGGTACACGACCAATGACCATTTCCACCACAACGGAAATACTTATCATCTGTTGATTTAATTTGCCCATTATTCCTTTCTTTATCCCACTTCTGGTGAGATCCTTTCTTTTGAACATAATTTCTTTTCCTTCCATAATTTTTTTTGTTACCAAAATTTTGCCATTTACCTCTTCTGGGGTAATGATTTGCCACATTTACTTCAGAAAATGGGGCGGCGCCAGCTGGGCGCGCTTCATGATTTCTTAAAAGTAATTCATTGTTGCGTTCAGCAACAAGAAGGCAAGAAATTAACTCAGAATATTTTTTAAAGCCTTTTTCTCGATACTGCTGCTGCAGGAGCACATTCGAGGCATGGAAGGTCGAGAAAGTTTTCTCCAACATATCATTATCAGTTATCTTTTTCCCACATAATTTCATTCATGAGGTGATTCGAAACATTGCAGAATTATATTAATTTATGGATTTAAAATCTTGTAGACGTAAGTGCGTCCATTCATATCGGGCTTGAGTAAGTATCATCGTCTTTTGATTATTATACCTTTCTTCAAGGTCTTTGCACAGAACTGCAGGATCTTTTAATGTGAGATATTCATTTTTCAATCCTTCGTCAAGATGACGACGAAGGAAAATCATGGCCTTGGCTTGATCCTTCTGGGATACATTATTTTCAGCCTTAATGGTATCTCCAATATCCGTTGAATCAAGATAGATTTCAACGTCTAGTATCCATAATAAATAATTGTTTCCAGATATATCAAGAGTATTGAATTCAAGATGAGAGAGTTTCGACATAATAAAAATTTGTTACCTGAGTCTTCCTAAAAATTTGATCAGAGTCTCGTACTGATAACGTGTTGTGAAATAAATAAGGAAGATGTTCTAAATATAAAATAAAGATATGTAACTAGAAAACTCTAATATTAATATAGTTAGCTCGATAAATAATTTATATATTTATATGCACGTAAAGATAGATAGAGAGATATTATTAATAGTGTATAAAGAGAGAAGATAATTTTATTGCTATAAAGAGAGAGAGAAAGGAGAGTATTTGTAATTGTGTGTGTAAAATTCATTTGCCTCGATCATGTTTTTATAGGCAAACAAATTCTACTTTCCAAACTTTATTAATTGTACTTTGTTATGAGAATTTGCTCTTTTCAGCATAGAAAATCAGATCAGGCGGATTAGCGGGTTGGCGGGCTAGCCTGCTTGACTCTTTTTTTTTTAAAAAAAATAAAATTCATTAAAATTAACAAAAAAATAATAATTAAAAAATCAAATACAAATAAAAAATAGTTGAATTATAATATTAATTTTTTTACTTTTTTTTTAATTTTTAACTTCAATAAAATTGTTCAAAATAATATTTCTTAATAGAATCATCTTTATTTTAAAAAATAAATCATATAATTTGAGCATATATACGAACTTATAAAATAAAATAAATAAAGTTAATAACTAAAAGAATAATAAAAACAAAAAATAAAAAAAAATGTTTAAAAATTTTATAATTATTAATTTTATAATAGTAATCACTCTTTTATTTAATAAAAAAATTTTTCGACTTGACAGACCGGTCCGCCCCATCTTACCAAAATCCGCCAATTTGACGTGCAAATTTGGCAAGTTTTTTTAATTTGGCAAACTCTAAATTCTAACCCAATTCACATTTTTTAGTAGATTTAGTGGATCGATCCGACGAACTCGATCCGTTTTGCCACCCTAGTTGTAACCGTCTGAGATTTTACCAATATTAAAACACATAAATTTCGTAGATGAATTTGGCAAACAACTTTCATCTTTGGCCCCACCGGAATTAAATCAACCCCTTAGATAAACCCCATTTAAAATGTTTTGGCCCATACATGGTTTTGAATTTCAAAATTGACAATCCAGAAACGATAAACGGTAAAAAAACAAAAACGGCAGTGGCCAATTTAAGATACGCACGCCAGCCACTGAGCCACTTGGTAGTAGCTCAATTTAAACACCGGTAAAGTGGGGCGGCAAAAAATATAAAATTCAAAAACACAGAAAAAAAAGGAAAAGAGAAAGGCTGTTTAACCATGGTTACCAGGTTAGGTTACCGTGGAGCCAATTGGAAACAGACATCTCAACCCATGCCGTCCGTCCCGCATTCCCAACTAACCATAGTTGTCTCTCTTATCTCACTCTCCTATAAATAAAAAACCCAACTCTCAGAGAGGCGCACACATTCCATTTGTGTTATCCATCTCCGCTTCTCAGAAGAAGGCGTCTTCATAAACGCCTTCTCTCTTCTTTGTCTTTCAACTCTCGTTCTCTATACTTTCTCTTCATTTCGTTTCTTGTGTAGTTTGATCTGCGAAGATGAGAGAGTGCATCTCCGTTCACATTGGTCAGGCCGGTATCCAGGTCGGAAATGCTTGCTGGGAGCTCTACTGTCTCGAGCACGGCATCGGCGTATGTCTCTTCCTTCCTTCCTTCCTTCTCTGCAACATTACTTCTCTTTTTTTGTTTCATTTATCTATAGATCTGTTTTTCAATTTTCTATTAAGCATTTTCTCTTCATTTTCCTCCTTAAGTTTTGCTCTGACTTAATAGATCTAAGTGAATTTGAGCTCTATTGTTCTCGTTTAGGTGGAGTTTCTACGTTATCCGCGTTGTTGTTTCAAAGTTTGTTTGCATGTATTGCTAGATCTGCCTTAGTTTATTCTTGCATTGCTCGATTTGTGTGTAGATCTGTAACATTTCGACTATGATCTGTCTATGAAAGCTGATATTGGCTCGGAATTTACTCTCTAATGTTAGGATCTGTAGAAAATTTAAGAGAGATTGAATTAATCCTTGTGTATAGATCTTATCTGAGCTCGATGCACCTGATAATTTAGCTCATTTTATTCGAGGATTTGTATAGGGAATCATTTCTAGCTACTTCTAAACTTGTAATTTAGTAGTTTTAATTTAATAAAACATTAATTTCTCTCTCGAGGGGTCTTCTGTATAAGATTTCTTTTGTTCCCTGACTAATTAAACACTGGAATCGAATTGCTGTGCAGCCTGATGGGCAAATGCCAAGTGACCACACCGTTGGCGGTGGTGACGATGCTTTCAACACATTCTTCAGTGAGACTGGTGCTGGAAAGCATGTTCCACGTGCTGTTTTTGTAGATCTGGAGCCCACTGTCATTGATGAGGTGAGGACTGGAACTTACCGTCAGCTCTTCCACCCTGAGCAGCTCATCAGCGGAAAAGAAGATGCTGCCAACAACTTTGCCCGTGGTCATTATACCAGTAAGTATCGGTATTCAAATGCTATTAGCTTTTTCTTTTTCCTTTTTATCTTAATTTGGTTTGTGTGATTGTGATATGTCTGATATCGTATCCGTTGTGTTCTTTCTCTCTCAGTTGGTAAAGAGATCGTAGACCTGTGCTTGGATCGCATCAGGAAGCTTGCTGATAACTGTACTGGTCTTCAGGGCTTCTTGGTCTTCAACGCAGTTGGTGGTGGCACTGGATCCGGGCTTGGATCTCTTCTTCTTGAGCGCCTGTCAGTTGATTATGGCAAGAAATCAAAGCTTGGGTTCACAGTGTACCCTTCTCCTCAGGTGTCCACCTCTGTCGTTGAGCCATACAACAGTGTCCTCTCCACTCACTCCCTCTTGGAGCACACTGATGTTGCTGTTCTCTTGGACAATGAAGCCATTTATGACATCTGCAGACGCTCGCTTGATATTGAGCGTCCCACCTACACCAACCTCAACCGCCTCGTGTCGCAGGTATCAATTTTGCACCTCTGATTATTGTTGCTTTTTTAGTTGATTTTTTCTGATGTGAACTTGGATTAATGGTTCATTTTGTTTATAATTTCAGGTGATTTCTTCATTGACTGCTTCCTTGAGGTTTGATGGTGCCCTCAATGTGGATGTGACTGAATTCCAGACCAACCTGGTCCCATACCCCAGAATCCACTTTATGCTTTCCTCCTATGCACCAGTTATCTCTGCTGAGAAGGCCTATCATGAACAGCTTTCAGTGTCAGAAATCACCAACAGTGCATTTGAGCCGTCATCCATGATGGCCAAGTGTGATCCACGTCATGGAAAGTACATGGCCTGTTGTCTCATGTACCGTGGTGATGTTGTACCCAAAGATGTCAATGCTGCAGTTGCCACCATCAAGACCAAGCGCACCATTCAATTTGTGGATTGGTGCCCCACTGGTTTCAAGTGTGGTATTAACTACCAGCCACCTACTGTTGTTCCCGGTGGTGATCTTGCCAAGGTGCAGAGGGCAGTGTGCATGATTTCAAACTCTACTAGTGTGGCTGAGGTGTTTGGTCGCATTGACCACAAGTTTGACCTCATGTATGCCAAGCGTGCTTTTGTTCACTGGTATGTGGGTGAGGGTATGGAAGAAGGTGAATTTTCAGAAGCTCGTGAGGACCTTGCTGCCCTCGAGAAGGATTATGAAGAAGTTGGTGCTGAGTCTGCTGAGGGTGGAGATGATGATATCGAGGACTATTAGAAGACTTGATTCTCGGCCCTTGTTTGGCATTCGTGATGATCTTTTTATCGTTTCAACCTTTGTGAACTGTTTGCGTGTGTTGTTCATCTTAGTAGCATCGTTTTGTTGCTCATAAGATTTCCCTAGTTTAGTATCCGTTATTGACCTATGTGTGTCATTCCGAAATGTATGCCATTAAAATGTTTTGACCTATGTGTGTCATTCCGAAATGTATGCCATTAAAATGTTTTTCACCATCATATACTTATCGTTTATTGCAGACGTGTCTTTTTATCCTATTAATTAAACTGATATCAAAATTTAATTTCAAACTGAAATAAACTGTTACAGCAATTCCAATGAGAGAATTTTTTACTATCATTTTTGACTTTTTATAATAATTGAATTGATTTGAAATTAAAATTTATATTGAATGTAACCTTTAAAGTGTGTGAAGAGAAACTGTCCAAGCATTGAAGATTGCTCTAATAATGAGAAAGATTTTGACTTTTGCAAAATCGACATTAATTCTTAGGATTTTACTGTATATTTTTGTCACATTTAGTTGCTAACTATCTTCCAATAAACAAGGACAACTCACATGGTGCATGTGTGCTTTATTTTCACAGTATCTCTTTGATTGTACCGGAAAAAATATACTTTCAATGCATATATGAGAATTAAAAATTTAGACCTGATGTATTGGTCTATTGGACAATGATAATGCATTCAATAGTTACATTCCAATTTCACTATAGAGAGTAATCCACTTTTACTTAATGTTAGTAGTTGTGTACATACATTATTATTTTGATTTTGGTAATACTATAGAAAAATTAGACATGGTGAATTAATTTTTTTATTAATCAGTAATAACGTTATTTTTTTTATAATATACTTTCTATATATGCCAATTATTTCTATTGTTTTTTATATATATAGATAACATTATCAAAATAGAAATAATTCACTGTTTAAGAGTTAAAAATACAATGATAAACATTAAGAATTTATTTAAGTTCATGATGCTCTCTTTCTGGCTAAAGAATTTGGATTCTTTAAAAAAAGGAAGTTAAAGCATTATTAAAGGGAAGTTAAAGCATTATTAAAGCCTGAAACGTTAGTGTTAGTGTGTTACCATTGTCCTAGCTAGAAAGAACATATATATTCTCTACTATGTAACCATTTCAAGCACACATTTATTATTATTATTATTATTATTATTATTATTATTATTATTATTATTATTAGATCTACATATCCAACAAAGTAACATAACAGCAAGAAAAAGTGAAATTTATTCTTGGGGACAAAGTAGTCCATGACATCAAAGGACAAATTATTTAATAATTTCAACCACAATGAACATATATACATCTTTTATTTCAAATAAGAAAGCAATTTATAGGAATCTTAAACAAACAACCAGTGAGGTACCAGTTGATGATTCACTTCTTCGGATCCCAAACTAAACCAAACAAATAATAATAAAACAATGAAATGCAAGATCATGATCGTTCCTATATACTCATTTTTGGAAAGAGAATTTTCAAAGATAACCATGACGAAAACCCATGTAATAGGCATTGTTATTAGGAGGAGGCAGTGTAGGAGCAACATTGAAGGCAGCAGCATCAGATTTGTTGTTATCAAATGCATGATCATAACGATTAAGTAATCCATTATTACTATTAACCCCAATAATTCGTGAATCCATGTTGGTTTGGTCCATCATGATGATTTTGCTAACATGTTTTGCCAAGTTCTTCTTGAGCTCCTCAATTGAGGCCTTTAGTTGGATCAATTCATGAAAACCAAGATCATCAGTAGAGCTTTCCCACCAAAACTGCCTCTGCCTCACTTTCCTCACATGATCAAGCTCCTCCCCACGCTTCTTCTCCATCTCCAAATGGTTAAGCAGTTGTGTAAGTTGCATATTGAGATCCCGGACATTGGCGTTTCTATGCGCCTCAACCAGTTGTTGAGTACTCGATATAGACTCGTGAGGAGGGTTCAGGACGAGATAACGATCGATGATAGATTCTACCTCCGGATGGCCAAAGGAAAAGGCCTTATCCGCCGGAGAGAAAACCACGATCGTTATCTCGACCCCACAAAGGGTGCAAAGTTCACTTGCTTTCTTGAATAGCCCTGACCGCCTCTTAGAGAATGTAACTTGCAAGTGACTCTTTTTTGGAATTTTCTCAATAGGGATCTTTTGGCGACCTAAGCTGGATTTTTTCTTAGACATTCTTCAAAACCTATGAACACAACAAAGAGAGAAAGAACAAGAGAAAAGAGAAACCCAAATGATTCTACTTCTCTTTGTTTTTTTTGGGTTCCTTGAGTGGAAACTAACAATACAGATATATATACATATATAGTCCATCTTTGGTTCTTAGAAACAAAGTCAATTAATTTTCCATTTTATTGTTTTATGAATTTTTATTGTCACCCCAAAACGAGCAAGTTACATAATCTTTGATCTTAATACATGATTGAATGATGAAATAAACCTCCTCCTTGGAATTATTGGTAGCCATAGGAAAAATGGATTTTTACTTCTACAATATCTTAACCACATTCAATTCCTGGTTTAAAACTGCACCCTTAATGCTTATCAAAAACTACACTCAACGCGTTAATTTTCTTTATTGCTATTTAGCATAATCTTAGTTGGACTCTCGTAAATTATAATGGTTTGTCTTTAAGGTTACCGCCACATAAAAATGGATAGTAACTATCGAGTAAATTTTGTAGCCTCACGTAAACATTTTTATTATATTGGTTTTTCAACATATATCATCAACATAAAATTATTTCCTAAAAGACATTTTCTGATAAGATATTTTCATAGGAATTATTTTTCAATCAACACAATGTTTATACATGATTGGTCCTTTTAATGTTTGATTTATTTGCAAAAATGGAAATTCTCTCGATCCTTTAAAAGATTGTAATAGTAATTGGCTAACCAAATATGTTTTTCTTCTGTGGAGGCATATCTATTTTCATTAAAACAAACACAAACCTTAATGTATTAAAGTGTTTCATTCCATTTTCGCTTCTTATTATTTTTTTTTTCAACGGAGGGAATTTTTTATTAATGATTAATAACAAAATACGGTACATATACGATATATTTAATTTTGGAATAAATGAATTCATACATACATCATGATAAGCAATTCTTATCGAATTAATGGTTAAATTTATCTCTAAAAAATGACTCATTCTTTAAATTTATCTTTAAAAAATTTATCAATTAAATTAATTTTTAAAATTATAAATAAATAATTTTTGTTCTTTCATCACTTAATTAATAATTTATATCAATGATTGATGATATAAAAGGTTAACTGACAATATACATGACACTTAGCATGTCTAATTAGACGTTGAACAAATTTTTTATGAAAATCTATCAATTTAGTTCATTTTTTAATTATATAAAGCATAATCTTAATATAATCTAACAACACTAAATTGATAAATTTCTATAAATATATTTATCCAGCGTCTAATTGGACATACTATGTGTCATATATAATGTGAGTTAACATTACATATCATCAATCGTTGTCAAAAACTATTAATTGATGAGTGATTGAAGAATAAAAATAATTAATTTATAATTTTTGAAAGATCAATTTGATTGATAAAATCTTTTAAGAGTAAATTTAAAAAACTAATTATCTTAGACACTAATTTGACTATTAATCTAATTCTTATTGGTTTATATTTTGGATATTTTTAGTTTTATTGAATAATATATATATGGTTGATAAAAATTGATTAATTTAATTTAGGACTTGTGGTTGTCCTTTTTTTTGGTATGATTCATTAATCAAGTTTTTAGTGCTATATATTTCATTGGATTTAGTGGCAAATCCAAAAACCTTATGAAGGGTCAAAAATAAAAAACTGTATAAATTAAATATTGTGTTATATATTTAGTGATATTGGATTTTTATTATTTTTAATTAAAAATTTTCAAGTATCATATTAAAATCGAAAGTTTTACCAAAAAAAAAAATAAGAATTTCATATTTTAATATCATTCATAACTAAATTAATTTTAAAAAACTGATTTATATCAAAGTTTTTTCGCACAAAACTCTCATTTTTGTCCTTTATTATTATAAAGATATAGCATGAATAATATAGATCATAGTTTCACTAATACTTTTAATATATGCAGTTAGAAATTGTTATAAAAATTAAAGTATTTTTTATATGATAAATTGATAATAGATAGATGTTATAAAAGTTAAGAAAAAAATAGAAAGAACAACAAAAAAAATTTAGATTCATTGATGAATAAAATGAATATAAAGTGTAACAAGTGGAGTTTGAACCGTACCCATATATATTTGTAGTATAATAAATTAATAATATCAACCACTAGAATGTAATATACATTGTCAAATGCTAAGACATCATATAATATATAATCAAGTTTGAAAATACTGGAAGGCCATGACCCACAATAGTTTTTTTTTTTAACGGTATTTTTTAGTCTAGCTGTAAGATAAAAATTAATCCATCGCAAATTAGAATTCTATTTAAGAATTTATTGTCAACCAATGGATTGCTAATCAATGAATTGCTGCATACATAAAATGGAGTTTAAACTCCCGACACTCACTTAAACAAACTAGTAAATTAACCACTAAACCAATCCAACTTGACTCAGTCGCACCTCTTCCTACTCAGCAACTGATCCCCCCGGCGCTCTTTCCCCTGTTATCAAGTCGCACCCCTTCCTACTCCGCAATTGATCTCCCCCTTGTTGAAGCCCTGATAAGAAAGGTATTGAAACTGAATTGGTTATTGATAAAAGAGGAGTATTAGAGTTCAGCAACTTTTGAAATTTGTAGTCATTAAATAATTATTAATAATGATTTTAATAGTGTGAGATTTGTGTGAAATTTTATCCAATAACTCTATTTTTTACTGGTTATATGCTGGCGAGAATTTAATGAAATTACTGGCCTCTAAATTTTTACTTGATAAAATATGTTTGCCTCCTAAAAAATTACACCAACTCCGATCTTTAGCGGTTGAAAAAGAGCTTTCAATATATTGTGTGCGAATATTGTGTACAGTAATTAAAAAAAACTTTTTAAGTCTGTCAAATTGATGGGTTATAATACAATTTTATCTAATTTATCTTATTTCCCCAATTGAAGGGTTACTTTTTAATGGTAATTTGGTAATTTAAATTTATTTATGAGTTTTATCATTTGAAACTAAAAATTTTTAAATATTTCATCAATTCCACAAAACTCTTATTTTCTAATTCTCTCATCATATATTGAGGACTTTTGATGGACTTAAAACTTATTGCAAAATTAAAGGATATGGAAAACATTATTAATAAAAGATGACCTTTAATTTATTTTAACCACAACAAGAATAGTATACATATAGAGCAACAATATCGCAACTGAAAATTAAAATAGAAATGATAGCCACAATCAACAATACATGAAGATATATGGTTCAAGACCAATTAGCTAGCTAGCTTGCTAAGATGAGATGAATCCTAAACCCTAATAATAGGTCCTATATCCATGTAACAAACATGAAACTAATTAGACTTATTTTCTACATAAGCTAAAAAAAATTAACATAAACTAGAAGAAAGAAATGATATCTGTATCACTTTTTTGTATATATCTTTTTTGTATATCTTCTATTCATATTATAAAGGATAAGTTTTATACTAATCACTTTTAATACAAAAAAAGAAGGTATACAAAAAAAATATAAGTAAAAGTAGTACTTATAATATTTATTGTTATGAATAATAGAAATTCAAAACAATCCACCCATATTTCCAAACCCTCCCATACCAGTGTTGATGTTAAAACCATGTTGGTGCAACATGCTCCAATCAGCAAACATGGGATTATGCATCAAACGGTTCTCGCCGTTAAGCATCAGAGGTTGACGAATATGGGAAGCAAATAGTTGAGACACATGATGAGTTGTTGGTGGTGGGAAAGGAGGTTGGTGATGCACCACATCACTTGAAGATGGCAAACCAAGGAGTGGCTGAGGAGGGTTAGCAACAATGCCTTGAATATGGAGCTTTTCAGCATAGTACATGACACTCTTCTTGAGTTTTTCTAAAGCCGCCTTCAGTTGGTTGAGTTGGGTCTTGTCCATGTTTTCAATGGACAAAGCCCACCAGAACTGTGTCATGACAGTTTTCTGAAGGCGGCTTAGTTCATCGCTACGTTTTTTTTCGACATCCAGCTGGTTGCTAATTCGTGTGAGCTGTTCGTTCAGCTCACACACACTAGCACTTCGCTGGGCCTCGATGAACTGCATGGTGCCAGAGTTATGCATGGACGCATGCATGAGGTAACGATCTATGATTGTTTGAACGCTTGGGTGGCCAAAGGAGAAGACCTTCTGTCCTGGGGAAAACACGATGATTGCCACTTCAGCACCACAGAGAGTGCAAAGTTCACTAGCTTTGTTAAACAACCCACCACGGCGCTTGGAAAATGTGACTTGAAGGTTGCTCTCATTGCTCATCTTCTTCATCTCAATCTTTTGGCGACCACGGCTTTTCCTAGCAGTAGACATGGTCAAGAGAATGATCTAGCTTACTAGAGAAGAAAAAAAAAATGATATATGACTAATTAAGTGTATTTGGCAATGTATGTAATAAGATAATTATAAATGAGGGTGAGGGCTTTAATTTATAGGTGTTTTTGCATAGATATCCTTCCATTTGATAACACACAGTTGGCAAAAGGTAGGACGCCTTTAGAGTTAGCATTAAAATTACTTCTGAATTAAGAGATTCTGAAAATCTCAATTGTGTGGAGTATATAGTAGGGAGTTAATGTAAAGGGAAAAAGTAGGATTGTGTGCACTTCATATTCTAGCTTAGCCTATTCAACAGTTTTTGGATAAAATATTTAACAGGCAAATTCAGAAATTTGATATGAACAATTTTCGTCTTTTTACATTAATTTTACTATAAAATAGTTTTTGACTTACAATTAGTTAATATTTTATTTTGTTCTATTATTGTATTTACTTTATTGATTAGATTTTAACTATAATAGATATTCTTTTTGTTGTCTTCATATAATTTTTTTGAAATCTTAATCCATGTTTCAAATGCAATTTTTTATAAAAAAATTTAGGGAGCTAGCAACTTTATTAAATTCTGACCAACATATAATCAGTAAAAGAAAAGTGAGTAATTCCACACTATTAGATGAAATCTCACACCATTAAAAATATTATTGATGATTATTTGATGGTTACAAATCACAAAAGTTACTGCCCTCTAACAGTCTTCCTTTTTTTATTTTGATATTATAAAATAGCGTGAAACACGCACATATTGAATAGAAGAGTGTTTACCGAATGAAAAAATATAGGTAAATAATGAAAATACTAAATAATGTGAACAATAGATATATCGGATATTCAATTCATTAAGTATGCGAATGGTTATCTTAATATTAAAATTTAGATGAATAATTTAGAGTGTAGTGTATTTTTATTTTATTGGACAAATTTCAAAGTCTATTGTTCACATTATTCACAAAGTTCGAATTATACTTTTATAAATAAATAAAAATTTCTACTCCTACAATACGCTCTCAAAAATTATTTATGTCACAACTCACAAACATCCCCATAAATTTATTAAACACTAAATTATCTAATATTTAAGTGATTCACCAACGCTAAATCAATTTAAAAAAATTAGCCTGAAAGAACAATTAAGATTGGAAGAACATCACCTTGCAACTGTCGTGTTGCACCGCCGCCAATTTAGACTACTGTAAGTAATTTTAATGAGAATAAATACGGAAAATAAAAAATAATTTGAATTTTTTTTAAATAGTTGTTACAGATTTAAAGTTGGAGAGAAAAAATTCAATTTGTGAATTATCTAATTTGTGTTTATCAAAGATAAACACAAATTAAATAAAATACACATCATACTAAAATATTTAAAAAAAGTAACAACTAATAAGACATAATAATAATAGACCCTCAAATAAATAAACTAAAATTACATGACAAAACATAAATAAATTTTTATTTATACGTTATTGAGCACTCTAAAAATTGTATTTGCCTTGTTTGATTTTCTTTCAAATGATTTTACTATGCTAACTATTCATATCATTTTAATTTGGGTTAAGTATTTTTTTTCGTCTTTAAATTTTGAGTCAAAATTAAAATCGTCTTCAACATTTTTTTCTTATTAAAATTATCTTCAACATTACAAAACATTATAAAATCATTCTTTTATCTATGAATAATAATATTTTTTGAACCATTTTTATCTTAAACAAAAAAAAAAAAACTCACTTCACCACTAACCCCTGTATCACCATCACAATCGCTACACACCATCACAATCGCTACACACATAGGAGTGGCAATGGGTAGGGTAGGGTAGGGTTTGAACCCAACCCTAACCCTACCCGCGGGTTGAGTTTTTGACTAACACTCAACCCTACCCTACCCGCGGGTTGAGAAATATCCAACCCTAACCCTACCCGCGCTCAACCAGCGGGTATCCGACCCTACCCGCGGGTTGACAAAAAAAACATTATAATGACACAAATATCTCATAAATAACATAAGTATCCTTGGTTCAGTGGCTAAGGACCTTTTGCACATGCTTAAGGTCCTTGGTTCAACTCCCATACATAACATTTTTAAACATATATAACACATATTATAGGGGGTGCGGGTAGGGCGGTGACCTTCTCACTGCCCACCATGACCCTTCTCTCCTCCCCTACACCACTGTCTACGATCGCCAGTGTCAAAGGCCACATCCACGTTAGAAGTAACATCCCACTAATATCAGTAAATCAATCTTTTCATTTTTTATTCTCATTTATTTGTTTTTCTCAAAGCTATCAAGGAATGAGTAGCACATCACGTACTTGAGAAGGAAGATGGCGATCAAAGATGAACGAACAATTTCGAATCAAAGGAGGAAATGCGGGTCAAGGAGGATCTAATGGAAAAAAAATTAACTGCCTTCTACCATTGATGATGCTGTCGAAGTCACCATCTCTCGTGGATGATCGGTCTGGTTCTGCCGAGAGAGATCCAACCTAATCCATCGAAATCGGGCAAAAAAGGTTCTATCACACAACATCGTTGCCTTATGCAAAAGGGGTGAAAGTTGTAAAGACAAAAAAATGACGGAGATTCAAGTAGCAAAAAGAGTGGATAGCAGTGACTGACGGAGGAACTTCAAACAACATCACAGTGAAGTATTAACCATGGATCATCGTCAAAGACAAAAAGAGCGTGTCGTTCAGGTCAAGTGCATTTCGGACAGCTTCTTCGGGTTGGGCTTGTGTCAGCCTTAACCCACGACAAAAAAAAGGGTAGTGGGGTGGGGATAGTGGTGAGAGAGAGGGAGATGTATAGCGATGGTGATGATGATACAAAGGGTTAGTGGTGAGGGAAGGGTTTTTTTTTTTTGTTTAAGGGCAAAATGGTTCGAAAAATGTCGTTCATGGACAAAAAGATAAATTTATAATATTTTGTAACGTTAAGGATGATTTTAATAAAAAAGAAAGGTTGAAAATAATTTTAATTTTAACCCAAGATATGAACAAGAAAATACTTAACCCTTCTATTTTCACAGTCTTACCTCATTCATATCACCTTTTATCATACAATTATATCTATGTGATTCACTTCATACAATAGATGTTATTTGTTATAGCCACACTCTTCCACTTTCTTTTATTCAAAAATATTATTTGTACATTAGAATCAACCACTAAAAATAGCCACCAAAGTATTTATATATAAATATATATAGTTTAATTTATTTTCAATGTATATTCATATCTAATATATCTTTTATACTAATTACTGATTTTGATAATTACTTTTAGTATACACATAACATGTATATAATCTATTTTACCTAACAATTTGAAATTTATTATTACATATATAACTATTACCATAAAAAGATCACATTTTATCTATAATAATAAGTGAATAAATATATGAATGAGTCATTTATTCTGTTACTATTAGCTTTTTTAATTTTTTAAATTTTTATATAACTCTAGTCTCTAATAATTTTGATAACAACTTACTATTTGAAGAGTGATCATTAGAAGTCCCAGCAAAAACAAAAAGATAAAAATAAAAGATGAATAAATAATTATTTGGGATAAGTATTTTTTTCGTCTATATGGTCTGGGGTCAAAATCAATTTCGTCTCTAATATTTTTTTGTTATTAAAATCATCCTCAATCTTTATAAACACATTAAAATCGTCTTCCCCCCTCATTTACGAAAATTTTTGGACACATTTACCCCTGAGGGTCCCTAACGCTTCGTTTTTCATTCCCACGAAAGGCATTCACTATCTCATTTGTCATTACACACTTCAAAGGTGATGTTTCATGTTTAATGATGTCCTAGCAGTGGTGTGTTATCACCGGAGGAGTATCGGAACTGTATTTGGAGGTCGCTAGCAACGGTGAGGAAGGAGGTCGGTCCGGCATTGTCATCGACATTCAGGTATGTATGCAGCATTTGTGACGGTTTCATTTTCAGTTTGAACGTAATAATGTTTGAACAGATTCTCTTAGTATCTTAGTATTGCAAGGGTTTGATTTGATTTTTTTTTGTATCTCTAAGAAATGGGAAGCTTTACTCTGACTATCTACCATGGAGGTCGATTTGGATATGAAGATGGGACATTGCGGTATATAGGGGGACAAAAGACAATCATTGAAGATGTTGATAGTGATTGCTGGTCTGTATTTGAGGCATATGCAGAGTTAGGGCAGTTCGGATACACCAGAGAGAATATTTCAGCTATGTGGTATAAGGATCCAGCTAGTCAATGGTTAGAGAAGGCCCTGAAATTATTTGCTATGGATAAAGATGCACTTAAGATGTGCAAAATAGTGAACTTGAAGGGTCATGTTGAGGTGTTTGTGGTGCATGTGGTTGAGGACGCAAAAGAATTTCCTAAAGCTGGGTTTATTGATGTTGGAGGTCAAACAGAGGAAAATCTCAGTAATGAGTTGGTGGTTTATGAGGGTGAAAAAGGTCCGGAGGTGAAAAATGATGATGTGCAACAAGGCAATGAAGGAGATAAGTTAGAAACAGATGTGGCTACTAAAAATGAACGGACTGAGATAAATAGCAATGATGATAGCGATGATGAGGAGTTTATTCCGTCTGATCCTGAGGTTGATAGTGCAGACGACATTCATTTTACAGATAGTGACGAGGAATATGATGATGAGAGCGAGTTTGAGGAAGATACAAGTGCCAAGAATAGTAAGAGGATTGATAAAGGCAAAGGGGTTATGAGTGGCGATTTTAGTGATGAGGAAGGCTTCAATAGCGATGAAGTGGACTTTGAGTATGAGGTTGATGTTGGTTTAGATGATGAGGAAGGACAAGGGGAAGATAACAATGAGACAAGGAACTATCCAATTCATAAGGATTGTAAAGGCATGAGTAGTTACAAGTGGGAGGTGGGAACAATTTTTGCTTTAAGAGATGAATTTAAGGACACTGTGACGTCGTATGCAGTACAAACGAGAAGGGGACTCAGGTATGCAAAGCTTGACTTGGTTAGAGTGAGGACTATTTGTCAGCCTGGTTGTCCTTTTTGGTTATATGCTGCTAAGATGAAAGAGGAAGCAACTTGGCAGCTTCAGTCCATAAACCTTAAGCATACATGTGGCCAGTCGCATAGGGTTGGGATAATGCATACTTCGTGGTTGAGTAGAGCTTTTAAGAAGAAGGTGGAACATAATCCGAAGGTTAAGATCAAGGAATTGGTGAACAAGGCACAAAGGAAGTGGAATCTGACAGTTACAACCTCAATGGTAGCTAGGTCAAGGCAAGCTGCGTTGGATGACATACAGGGAGAGTATAGGAAGCAGTACAAGAGGATTGGTGATTACTGCTATGAGTTGCTACGTGCTAATCCAGGATCATCAGTGATGTTCAAGGTATAAAGGTCCCTTGACTTTGAGATTGAGCAGCAACACTCATCTTTGAACAACTACTGCATATTTTAAAGACTTTATGTATGCCTAGACGCTTGCAAAAAAAGCTTTGTGCACTGTAGGAAGTTCATTGGGTTAGATGGCTACTTTTTGAAAACACCTCAAGGGGGGCAGCTGTTGACTGCTATAGGTTGGGACCCGAATGATCAAATGCTCCCTATCGCCTATGCCGTTGTGGAGTTAGAGATGAAAGATACCTGGACTTGGTTTCTGAAACTGCTAATTGATGATTTCAGGTCTAAGACAATTGGCAGGGCAACCTTCATATCTAATCAGCAGAAGGTAAATAATTATTGTGGTAAATTGAATTAATATCCTCAATTAACATACTTATGCATAGACAATTTTACCTCCTTTTGCTAGGGTTTACTGCCAACTTTTGATGAAGTGATCTCAGGTGTAGATCACAGGTTTTGCGTGCGCTATCTCTACAGTAACTTCAGAAAAAATTTTCCTAGATTGCAATTGAAGCAATTGATGTGGAGGTGTGCAAAGGCTACACGCTGGAAGGATTAGGAGAGAGAAATAGCAGTGGTCCGAGCGGTAAATGTGGAGGCTCACAGGCATCTCAACTCTATTCCTCCTAGATTCTGGAGCAGGTCCAGGTTTAACTTCTATTCCAAATGTGATAGTCTTGTAAACAATATGTGTGAAAGCTTTAATGGGGGCAATATTAGAGTCTAGGAAAAAGCCCATTATTACTATGCTAGAAAAAATTAGGGTGTATCTAATGAGTAGATGGGCTGTTAATAGAGAAAGAATTCAAAAGTTCAATGGAACAATTTTATCTCGAATTAGGAAGAAGATAGAGAGAAGAGGTAGGGCAGCCGGTGAGTGGAGGCCTTACTGGTCTGCTGCACAAACTTATGAGGTTGTCAATGGGTTGAGCAAATATGCTGTTGATTTGTCTCTTCGTGAGTGTTCATGTAAGAAATGGCAGCTAAGTGGAATTCCTTGCACACATGCCATCAGCTGTATAAACTTCAAGGGTCTTGAATTGGATTTGTATGTGAATGACTACTACAAGAGAGATACCTATGTCAAGTGCTATGAATCGGTAATCAACCCTCTCAATGGCCCAGATCTGTCAGAGCACACTAACTTCGATGATGTCATGTCACCACCTTATCAGAAGCCTAGCCACAGACCAGTGAAGAAAAGGAAAAGAGGACCTGATGAATCAGAGGCTAGATGCCAGACACACTTGTCTAGGAGGAGGCGGATACAGAGGTGTTCAAAGTGTGGTGCATCAGGTCACAAGAGAGGAAGGTGCAGCAATCCACCCCTCCCTGTAAGTTCAGTTCTCCACATGACTGTTAGGGTTTATTGCAATGTTTTTCATATGTATGTTAGGGTTTATCTGTCTTCTTGTTAGTGTATTGCAGGCCCAACCACTTAAACAAACTGCTGCCAAGAAAACTAATGGAGGAAGGAAGAGATCAATTTCACAACCTGCTGTGCAATCTGCTACCAGAGGGAGGAAGAGGTCCAAACCACAACGAAAGTCATCATCATAGCCCCAACCAGCCACCAGCTCAACACCCATAACCAGGTCCAAGTCATCCCATTTCCAGCCCATCCACAAGCGCACAACACATGCATCTAGGCCCAATACAACACCAGCATCTACTCCCCAGTGAAGGCCCAAGATGAAGCCCATCAGAAGCTCAACCCAACCACCACCAGCTGCCAAGCAGAAGGGTGCATCCAGCTCAAGCCAACCAGTTATGAACAAGGTCTCCTTCACTTACAACATTGCACTACATGTTTCTCCAAGAAAGTTGAGGCTGATGGCAAAACTGCCTCCAAGGGATTAGGGAAAACTTTAACAATATTTAAAAACTATTTAAGTTGTTAGTTGGTTAATGTAGAGTTAGTTTGATCATACTGTATGGTTGTGAGATTTCATTTTGATTGCAACTTATTACATACTTTTTATGCTTAATATTGTGTAAAAGTGAACATAATTACTGTTGTTTTGTTCTAAGTCCAACTGTCATCTAGTTTGTTGAATGGTTTAAGCTTATTACCCTTGGTTTGTTAATGAATGAAGTCACATGGTTGTGTTTTGATATATCTGTTTCTGCTTTCATTTTGATGTTGAGCAAGTATTACATACTACATGTTATGCATTACTAAACCAGACACAATTCTTCAGTCATATTTCCGGGCAACCATTTTCACTTTCATTGCCAATTTTTTATGAAATTACAGACACACATCATCACTTACATACACATAAATTAACCTACAAAAATCAGTTTCATTACCAAAATACTATCCAGCAACAGCAGCAGTTTTTAATTACATAAAGTAGACTTCAATGCCTAAGTACAAACTAACTAAAATTGCCCTATTTTCTACTTAAATTTCATCAACCCAGTTTCAGAGGCAGCAAACATGGTAAACCCTGCTTATGATTCAACG
The DNA here is from genome assembly GCF_000817695.3 of Arachis duranensis. Classification (NCBI taxonomy): domain Eukaryota; kingdom Viridiplantae; phylum Streptophyta; class Magnoliopsida; order Fabales; family Fabaceae; genus Arachis; species Arachis duranensis. The sequence goes on along the minus strand of NC_029780.3, from coordinate 111,188,636 downwards.
AAACCTACAGCCAGCAAAATAAACAACCATCCCAGTCAACCATGCCCAACATTGCAGCAACCTTTAACTTCCACTCAGATGCCTTCATGTCTGCCTTCAGGGCTACAACTTTCCTTTTCAACCTTGCAACATACGGATCTTTACTTTCAGCTTCTGGGTCTACCCAACAGAAAAACTGACACTCATCTTTAACCTACATGAACCCACCATACTCAGTGTCCAGAAACAAAACGTTGGGGTCAGTTGAGAACAACAAAACATGAACTCACCTCATAGTAGACGCAGCTCCAGAATCGGCGACATGAGTTTTCTTTGGTTCCCGAAACTCGCAACACTGGTCTCTCTCCATGCCCACAAAGAATCCCCCTCTTCTGCGCAGATCCCCTGGTCCGAGACGACCTTGAGCTCTCCGATGCCATTGCTGCACTGGAACCCTAACCCTAGCAGACGCTTTATGATTCTGGTTTGGGGGTGAGGTTTTTAATTAAAAATAAAACTTAATTTTCTAAACCAAGTGGTTCAACTACCGGTAACAACGTCAAGGGTAAATGTGTCCAAAAATTTTCGTAAAGGAGGGGGACGATTTTAATGTGTTTGTAAAGATTGAGGATGATTTTAATGACAAAAAAAAGATTAGGGACGAAATTGATTTTGACCCCAGACCTTGGGGATGAAAAAAGTACTTATCCCTAATTGTTTTATTAGATTTTTAAGAAATTTACTTTTAACAACTTAAGTTATGGAGATTTTTTTTACTAAACTTTTAAAGAATATGTACTTAACAACCTATATAAAAAAGACAAAACTAAAGGAACTAATACTAAGAATTACTATAGACTACATTCTTCAATTTTTTCGTATAACAAGCAAAACAAATTACTCACTTTATAACATCTTCACTATCAGAATGTCAAGCTTTCCGACTACGCTACTCTAATAGTAAGAAGTATTACGACGACTTCATATACTTAATAATAAAATAGGAGCTTTTAACTCGAAATCGTATCACTATTTTCTTTAAAAAAAATTAGAAAAATACTTTATCTTGCAAACTAACAAACACGTACATATATACAACACTCTATACATAAGTAGCTTATGAATTTAGTATACATATATTCAAAACATACAATTCATATCCCTCTTACAAAATATAATATTGATGGCGAGGGATAAATAAATGATAACTAAAACAACAATATCGAATAAGCAAAACGTAATAAAACTCTTCGTGAGTCTCGTCACCCGTCTCCTAAAAAGATAAAGCTGTAGGGGAGTGAGAATTTAACCACACGGTCTCACCATGGAGTTTTAGAATTGTCATAAGAAGATATTTAAAGAGAAATCTATTTTCAAACTCTGTGATTATCGATGTCTTGTGAATCTTTTAAAAACCGACGGTTTAACTACTAAAAAATTCAAAGCCTTTTTAAAAGAAATTAGTTAAGTATCCTGAAATTCAAAACTCGCTTTTCTTATAAAAGAATCTTAAAAGTTTCTTGACAGTATGAATGACCAACCTGTTTCAAATATAAGTTCATTAAGCCTATGCTGAACCAGCTTGATATTTCATACTTTACAAAGCCTCAATCAGAAACCAATCACGCAATCAACCAACATTATCATCAATTTAGCACCAAAACTCAATCTCAAAAGTATCACACCAGAATAAACACAGACAAGAAAAAATAGGTATAGATAGCAGTTACAGCAAGTAGCTCAGATAACAGTTAAAGATATTTAAGCAGTTAGGCAAACCACAAAACAAATTCAAACCCAGACAAAGCATCCAAATGCATATGATGCATGTCTACCCTATGGCTAATGAAATCATTTGTCGGTTATCTAGCCAAATCTAACATGTCCGGTAGCTAACCCGAACACTGTCTCTGTATTGCGCATTAATATCATTATAGAGAATACGTGCCCTGTCACCATTAGAGGGATTATGTGCCATGTCATCATTAGAGGGAATATGTGTCCTGTCTCCCTTACAACCAAAGAGAAAATACAGATATACTTGATAAAGTATTTTTCCAGTTTTTTCAAAGAAAACAACGATACGATTTCGAGTCAAAGGCTCTTATTTTATTATTAAGTATACGATGTCGTCGTAATACTTCTTGCTATCAGAGTGGCGCAACTAGAAGTGTGACATTATGACTGTGAGGATGTTACACACCTCACTTGAATATACACAGAAAAACATGTATAAAATACTCATAAAATTTATTCACAAAAAATTGTACAAATTATCTTACAAAAATATTTAAATAGTTTCCTAATATATTATTCTGAGTGATGAAGACCAAATCTTCTTAAAATAAAATCATAAAATTTGAAATTAAATAAAAGATATGATTCTAAAATTTATTTTAACTAATTTAAATTATATTTAATTTTATTAGATTTATCATATTTGATTTAAATATTAAATACTTAAAAATATGATTATTAATTTAAATCACATTAGATCTAATGATCAAATTTAATTTAAATTTTAAATTCTTAAAAATACTATTAAATAAATTAAACCAAATCAAAATTTTTGACAAATTCTAACAATAAATCTAATTTAATTTAAATACAGCTAAATAAATTCAAATTTTGATAATCATTGGACTTTTTTTGTCCTTACTTATCACATTAAGACCTGTCTTCTTTTCCTTGATTAATAATTAATGTATTTTTTTTATATAAAAATATTGTCTAGTCAACACTATTATTTATTTTATGAATTCTTAGTATGCTTGATTTCTAATATTGGTACAATATAATTATTTTAGTAATCAAATCCTTAAAAATGATAAAATTATCATTATGCCCTTTAATTTTAAAACAGTAAAAATATATTCTCTTAAATACATATCATTAAAAGATAAAAAAAATAAAAACTTTTTTTTAATCGAAGATAGAAAGATTTAGACTCGCGATTTTTTAGATGAGTATAAAAAGATTATGCCATTTGAATTATAATTTATTAATAAAAATTTTTTTTATGTAAACAATAAAAAAATAATTAGAAGGATAAATTATAATTCTAAATTATTTTTCATAAATGAAATCTTTATAGGGGCATGGACACGAGGCATGGAATAATCAAATGAATTGGAATGTCAGTGGAGGTAGGTAGTAGGACGTCGTGAGATTTGCAATGCCCATGCCATGCATTTGGACACAATCATTGCTTTCACAACCTCAACCCAAATTAATGCTAATATATTTTAGCCCAATTTTATAGTGCTTATGAGTTTTTGCTTAAATATTGGTTAACTTACTTTTGTAGTAAATTTTGATTTTTTAAAAATTATTTATTTTTATATTTTTTAAATAAAATAATAAATTTTAATCCTTTTTAGTAAATAGGCATCACATTATAAGCACCATAACATTTACCTATATTTTAATGTATTTTTTTGTTTTCTAATCAAAAAGGCAAATTAATGTGTTAATTGTGGGAATGAATCCTTTAATATTTTTTTTCAATTATTTTATAAATTATAATTTCTCATCTTATACTCCTTCTCTGAAACAAAAAAAAAACATATGAAAAAATTGTTAAATAATAAAAGATCATATTTTATAAAATAATTAAAAAATAAATTGAAAATATTCATTTTTGTTAATTACCACGGATGATTAGCTAATACAACTTATGTTCTTATATTCTTATTCTTTTAATTACTGATTATAATTAGATTAAACATAATTACTAATTGGTTCTTGATAATAAAATAAAATGGACAATAATAAGATATAATTAAAAAATAAACTTACAAGAATAAACTTTATAACTAAACTTAATTCATGTATTTTCATTCCTTAACGTTTCATAAATTTTTTAACTTTTAGGATCTTCAATCAATGTTCTCTAGATTAGCATTTATGATTTAATAACTTAATAAATAAATAAATATATGAAAGTAGTAACAAATACTGCAGTATATAGTTCACACTTCACAATAATAAATAGTATATTATTTTAAAGTTATTTGTCATTACATAACATCTTTTTGTCACTAAAAATTTAAATAAAAACATGAAGTACAACAGCACATATTCTTTTGAAATTTGGTAATTACTAGAGCTAAATAATTTTTAAAATATGAATTTAAGTTATAAAGTCCAATTTTGGTGGAATTAGTAATTTTTTAGTCTGCAAATATTTTATCAATAGTTAACTTTATAAAACTATTAAAATGTGCAATATTCACTTGACTAAATAATATTTGGGTTTATTTCAGAAGTCATTCAACAGTTGCAAGGTAATGTGGTTATTGGTAATTTTAATGCAATAATTAGCCAGCAAGAGAAGATGGGCGGAGGCCTAAAATCCTGGTCATCTATTTCTAAATTTATTAATTTCATTGATGAAAATGGTCTCATGGACTTGGAAATGGTAGAAAGGGCTTTGTTACGGTCTGACCCAGCTGGCGCATTGTTCGACCCAGTCCGGTGTATGGGACAACCCGATCCGAGCGGCCGATCTAGCGGGCGTCATACGTCTGGACCACGACCAGGACACCTACTCCCCAACAGCCAGTCACACGACAGCTAGGAGAGGAAACTTTTAGGAAATGGATCTATTCTGTGGGACCCGCCCTACTGATAGAGTATATATGGGGAGGGTTCTACCCCTCCCCCACGGTATGTCACTATCTCCTCACTCTTACCGCCATCTGTACAAATTTCTGACTTAATCGTCGGAGTCTTTTTTGCAAGTGGCTCCCCCATTTTTTCAACACCATAAACCATGAGGTCGTGAGGTCCCAGCTTTCCACTCTCCAACATGAGTCAGAGACCCGTCCGCTTACCAACAACCCAGCCCAGGCCACCCACTGTCTCTCACCCTTTTTGTCCATCCGACCCGTTTGGTACCCGGTTAACCAAACATTGGCGCCGTCTGTGGGGAGTGGCCTGAATGGACTTTCTGTTGGGTCCTGTAGAAACAGATGGCGGGGGTGAGCCACGAAGGGAGGAAATGGTCTACCGATCCGGTAGGGTAGCCTTTGTGGCTTCCTCTCGTGAACGCACAAGATCCCCCCTCGGCAACCTGAGCCTCCCGCACATTCCCAAGAGAGGCGTCCCTTTGGAGGGACGAAGAGCGACATCGCCAGAATAATGCAGGAGTTGCGCCACAGGGTGCAGAACCTAGAGCGGAAGCTAGCAAGCAGAGAGCGCTACCAACACGCCCCGGAGCAAGATCGTTCCCGGTCTCCTCAGAGGAGGGGAAACCAGAGCGAGAAGCCCCCGAAGAGACCGCTTCAGATGCACACCAACCCCGGGTCAGATTTGGAAAGCCAGGGGGAAAGTAGAGATGTGCCGAGGAGACGTCGAGACCCATAATATACACTCGACCTCTAGCGAGATGCACCACGGAGGAAATTTGAGAAGACAGTAGAGAAAGGCCAAAGAGAAGGCGACACCCTGTAATCATGGGGGCAACCCCTTTCCACCACTCCATTCTCGAGGTCCAGCTACCGAAGCACTTCGATAAGCCAACGGACATGAGATACGACGGAATCCAAGACCCCCAGGAGCATCTAACGGCCTTTGAGGCCAGGATGAATCTGGAAGGAGTGGGTGATTAAGTAAGGTGTCACGCCTTCCCCGTGACCATAGCTGGGCCGGCAAACCACTGGTTCAGCGCTCTCCCCCAAGGCTCCGTGATAACTTTCGTGGACATAACCCGCGCCTTCCTGGCTCAGTTTACCACTCGTATTGCTAAAGCTAAGCACCCAATTAACTTACTATGGGTGACGAAGAGAAGCGAGAAACCGACCAGGAAGTACCTGGACAGGTTCAATTATGAATGCCTGGAGATCGACGGCCTAACCGACTCGGTGGCCAGCTTGTGCTTGACAAATGAGCTCCTGAACGAGGATTTCAAGAAACACCTTACCACTAAGCCTGTGTGAACGATGCAAGAAATCCAAAATGTGGCAAGAGAGTACATCAACGATGAGGAGGTTAGCCAAGTCGTAGCAGCCAACAAGCGGCAGCCCTCCTATCACTCTGCTCGGCAGCCCGATAACGGGGAAAGGCCTAAAGAGTACTCCAAGGACGGAGGGCCAGCTAAAACCTTTAAGCAGTTCCCCCGGGTAGGAAAGTTCACTAACTACACTCCCCTAACGGCCCCGGTCGTCGAGGTGTACCAGCAGATAGCCGATAAAGGCATCTTGTTGAAGCCCCGCCAACTCAAGGATAAAACTGGAGGGAACAAAAACCTCTACTGCGACAACCACAAAGGATTTGGACATAAAACTCAAGATTGTTTCGACCTGAAGGATGCTCTGGAGTAGGCAATCCGGGAAGGTAATCTGGCAGAGTTCTCTCACCTCATAAGAGAACCTAGGAGACGAGACCGTGACCGATCTGGCGACGAGAAGTGCCGTGCCTTGAGACCAAGACAAGACCCTGAGGAGGACAAGGAACGCGGCCCCACCATTGTAAACGTGGTAGTCAGGAGGGACGTTGCCCCCAGGTCGAAGTCGGCATGCAGAAAAGATGCCAAGATCTTGGCTGTGATATCGTCTAGTCCCGCCCCTTCCTCCATGAGATTCCCATCAATATCATTTGGGCCAGAGGACTAGTGGTTCGACGATTTGCTGGAGAACCCCCCAATGGTGATCACAGCAAGAGTAGGAACCGGTTTGGTCAGGCAAATACTCGTGGACACTGGAGCCGATTCGAACATCATGTTCAGAAACGTGTTTGATGCTCTGGGCCTCTGATGAATGGATTTTTGACGGTTTAGAATTTCACTAATGAAATCTCGTTGTAAAGTATAGTTTCTAAACCAACAATAATCCTCTCATACAAAAGATTGTTTGGCACAAGTAACAAACCCCTAATTTTATAAACCGAAGTATTTAAACCTCGGGTCGTTCTCCCTAGGAATTACAATAAAGTGTCTTGTTATTGGTTATGAGTTATTTTGGGGTTTTGGATAAGAAGCATGAAAAGTAAATGGCAATGAAAATAAACTAACAACTATAAAAGCTCTTGGCAAGATATGAGAACTAGAAATCCTATCCTAGTTATCCTCCTCAATTGTGATGAGAATTGTTCATTGCTACCACTTAGTTAACCTCTAACCATGGAGGAAAGTCAAGTGGATGAATCAATTTGATTCCTCAAGTCCTAATCAACTCCTAAAGGAAAGACTAGCTTTAGAGGCATTCAAATCAATTAGCAACTTCTAATTATCATTCAACAAAGGAATTAGATAACTCAAGAGTCACTAATTACTCTACCTAGGCCAAGAGGAACAAAACCTACACTAAAATCCAACCAAGCATTTCATCAAACACTTGGAAGGCACAAAAGAAAAGCATAGTAATTTGAGAACAAGAATAGAATCTAACAACAATTATTGCAAAGAATTAACAACAACAATCAAGGAAATCACAATTATCATGAATTACCTCAAATTGCATTATTGAAGGAAAATAAAAGAACAACAATCTATCCAAAACAAAATGAAGAATTACAATTATTAAAGCACATAACTAGAAAGAGGAAGAGG
>NC_029780.3:111177059-111181083 GCF_000817695.3 Arachis duranensis | reverse complement strand
CATGTTGCTTTAATGAAGTCATGTGCCACCATCGGCGCGTGCGCACACGGTACGCATGCGCGTCCCTGGCCGATTCTGCAATGTGCGCGCGAGCGCCTTGTGCGCGTGCGCGTGCTTGGCTGACTTTGCTTCTTTGATTTTTTATGCTTCTCTCCACTTGTATGCTTCCTTCCTTGCTTCCTTTGATCCATGCCTAGCCTATTTCAATCCTGGAATCACTAGCAAACACATCAAGGCATCTTATGGAATCAAAGAAGAATTAGAATTCATCAAAATAAGGCTTAAAAAGCATGTTTTTACACTTAAGCATAAATATGGGAGAGATAACAAAACCATGCTAATTCATAGGCTAAATGTGACAAAAGGTTATCAAAATACTCTAAATTCAATACAAGATAAACCCTAAAAATGGGGTTTATCAACCTCCTCACACTTAGACCTTAGCATGTCCTCATGCTAAAATAAGAAGGAACTAAGGGGTGTGACATTTATTGAATGCAACTAAACTACATGAGTCCTATCTAAATGCAACTACCTAAAGTAAATGCAAATTCTTAGTTCAAACAAATCAATTACCAAGAGAACATGTGTAAGCACAATAGTTAGGGCAATAGGAGTTAAGTCCAAACCACAATTGTATTGAATTATCAAGAAGAAATTCAAGCTTGCAAGAATATAGATAATATGGGTGAATACATGTAATTGAACTTTTGAACCCTCACCGGATGTGTATCCGCTTTATTCACTCAAGTGTTTAAGGGTTAATTCACTCAATTCTCTTCTAATCATGCTTTCCAAAATTTGATTTTCTTCTAACAATCAACACTTATTCAATGCATGCATACGTTCATCATGAGGTCTTTCATTTTAGGTTGTAATGGGGTTAGGGTCAAGGTAGGATCATTTATGGTTAAGTGGACTAGAGTTTGGATCTTGGATTAGTATAGACTTTCCCACCTAACCTATATAATGACCTATACAAATTCAAACTACTCTAACTACCCATTCTTCACTTTTTCTTACATACTCATGCATTCTTATTTGCTTCATAACACTTATGCATTGATTCTTCTTATTGACTTCACTTTGGGGCATTTTGTCCCCTTCATTGCTCTTCTTTTTTTTCTTTCTTTTCCTATTTACATTTTTTTCTTTTCTCTTCTTTTTTTCACTTTTATTTCTTTTTTTTTCTTTTCATTTTTTTTCAAACTATACACAAGGACATCAATGCATAAGGTCTATACATTCAATCAATACATGAATATGTACCCAATTCCTAAACATGAAAGTGTACTACCCTTTTTTTCTTTTTTCCATCCAATGTTCCCAAGCCTCACCAACTTTGAATAATGAGCACTCTCATTAGCTTAGGCTAATCAAAGATCCAAACAAGGACTTTCATTGGTTTTCCGCCTTGGGCTTGTAATGTGCTAAAATGAGAATAATTTGGTTAAGCATAGGCTCAAAATTAGCTAACAATGGAGAGTAAAAGGTAGGCTATTTGGGTAAGTAGGCTAATGAAATAATGGCCTCAATCATACAAATGCATGAATACAAGAAATAAATGGACATATAGAATTAAACAAATCAAGAATCGCAATCATAGATAGAGAACAATTTCACACAAGAATGGAAAATAAGTGGTTATAAAATGTAACCACATCAATAGGCTCAAGTCTCACAAGCTTGTGTTCTAGGCTCAACACATGCTTCACAAAGTATGAATTCAAGCAAGTTTCACCAAAAATTTCTTTCAATCAATTGAGTTAATGCCCTATATTTAAATTTCTTGAAAAATCTCAATATTTGACTAAGCATTGTTGTGATTGAAAAATGCAAAAATTTCCTTAGTTTACCCTTTCCTTTTCCGCTTAAAACCAATTTCTTATGCAAAAAGGGTGACTAAGTATTTGCAATTCAAAGTATGATTTCTAATCACAACCACAAACTAAAAAAGAAAGATATGCAAAAAAATGTATAAAGACAAATCCAACTAAAAGTATGGAATCTATCATCCAAAACATCTAGAGATATCCAAAAGCATCAAAATATCTAAAATCCAAAATAAGCAGTAAAGGTATCCAAAGTAAACTCAAAATTCATCACAATATATACAAAAGATATGCAAAATAAGATAACTAGTAGAGTAGCCGAAAAGTTCACCGGTCCTCTCCCCACACTTAAGATCAAGCATCGTCCTCGATGCTAAACCGGAGGATCAGTGGAAGGTACAACGGTAGGCTCTGGCGCTGGCTGTGGCTGTGGGACTGGCTCCGTATGGGTCTGATGTGTCTCTGTGGTGTCTGGAGCATCTGGAGGGGCATCCTGCTGAGTCGGTGCCTCCACATCCTCCTCCTAATGATCCTGCTCATCGGAGACCGGAGAGTCGGGAAGCGGAGGTAACTCAGCACCCAGAGAAATGAGCGCCTGGTCCATCCGATCCAGTCGGTGTCTAACATGGAGTCTCTCGCGCTCTAAAAACCGAAATAGACACTGGACCAGTAAGTAGGTCGGCTCAGGTGCTGCAGGTGGAACTGTCGAGGAAGAGGGAGTTGCTGCTGTAGAAGAGGATGGGGCTGATGTAGGGGCTGATGGTGAAGCTGTCCCCACGACTGCTCTAGCCCTGGAACGGCGTCTAGCTGGGGGCTTCTCGTGCACCCAACCATCCCAAGGAATAGTAACCTCTCTGTCATCTGCATCAGGGGGTGGTGGTAGCACATCATCGTCTAGCCAGGGGACCTCAGCTAGGGACGTCATACTCGTGACCAAAGTAGGAAATGGAAGTAGGCCACGAATATGCGCCCGCCACATGCACTGTCGGATAAGTCGCGGAAAATAGACATCCTTCCCCTCCATGACACACCCAATCAGCAGAAGCATCTCCATAGGGATCTCAGAGAAGTGAGTGGTAGGCAAGACATAGTGGGCAAAAATCATCTGCCAAGTCTTGGCCTCTCTGGTCAACTGAGCAAATAGCATCCCCTTAGGTTTGGTGTTGGTCGCATCCATGACCCATGTAGCATCCGGTAACCCAATCACGCGCCTAAGCGCCTCATAATCAAAGGTCATGGTATGGATAGCTGATGAGCGGATAATTTATACGCTTTTTGGCATTGTTTTTAGTATGTTTTAGTTAGTTTTTAGTATATTTTTATTAGTTTTTAGTTAAAATTCACTTTTCAAGACTTTACTATGAGTTTGTGTGTTTTTCTGTGATTTCAGGTATTTTCTGGCTGAAATTGAGGGACTTGAGCAAAAATCTGATTCAGAGACTGAAATGGACTGCAGATGCTGTTGGATTCTGACCTCCCTACAATCGAAGTGGATTTTCTGGAGCTACAGAAGCCCAATTGGCGCGCTCTCAACGGCGTTGGAAAATAGACATCCTGGGCTTTCCAGCAATGTGTAATAGTCCATACTTTGCCCGAGATTTGATGGCCCAAACCGGCATTTCAAATCAGCTCAGAAATGCCCGGCGTTAAACGCCAGAACTGGCACAAGAATGGGAGTTAAATGCCCAAACTGGCACAAAAGCTGGCGTTTAACTCCAAGAAGAGTCTCTACACAAAAATGCTTCAATGCTCAGCCCAAGCACACACCAAGTGGGCCCGGAAGTGAATTTTTATGTCATTTACTCATTTTTGTAAACCTTAGGCTACTAGTTCTTTATAAATAAGACCTTTTGCTATTGTATTTTCATCTGGGTAGCTATCTTTATTCTTATGCTATCTTAGATCATTGGGGGGGTTGGCCTCACGGCCATGCCTAGACCTTGTTCTTATGTATTTTCAACGGTGGAGTTTCTACACACCATAGATTAAGGTGTGGAGCTCTGCTGTACCTCGAGTATTAATGCAATTACTATTGTTCTTCTATTCAATTCGGCTCATTCTTGTTCTAAGATATTCATTTGCACCCAGGAACATGATGAATGTGATGATTATGTGACACTCATCATCATTCTCACTTACAAACGAGTGCCTGACAACCACTTCTGTTCTACAAGCAAACAAGGCTTGAATGT
>NC_029780.3:111166860-111176936 GCF_000817695.3 Arachis duranensis | reverse complement strand
TGACAACGGTGAAACCCTTGCATACAGCTTGCCATGGAAAGGAGTAAGAAGGATTGGATGAAGACAGTAGGAAAGCAGAGAGACGGAAGGGACAAAGCATCTTCATACGCTTGTCTGAAATTCTCACCAATGAATTACATAAGTATCTCTATCTTTATCTTTATGTTTTATTCATATGTCATCCATAACCATTTGAGTTTGCCTGACTAAGATTTACAAGGTGACCATAGCTTGCTTCATACCAACAATCTCTGTGGGATCGACCCTTACTCGCGTAAGGTTTATTACTTGGACGACTCAGTACACTTGTTGGTTAGTTGTGCGAAGTTGTGTTTATGCCATGGTATTGAACACCAAGTTTTTGGATTCATCACCGGGGATTATTTGAGTTGTAGTGATCACAATTTCGTGCACCAATAGCCATCTCTACTTGCTGATGGGCACACATGTCATCAGTAATGTGCCGATACTGTAATGCCTCTTCTATCGCAGTCTCAGTGATCATAACCTCTCTACCCCTCAACTGAACCGAATCTAAGGTGGGACGGAAGAAGTTGCAATAAAATTCCTTCACCCAAGAGATGTTAATATCCCCCAAATCTCTGTCAACAAAATCTATACCCAACTCAAGGATCCGACTAGTAATGGACCGGCGGACATCATTGAGGAGAACAAGCTTCTTCTCGATATTCAGTTTTGTTGTCCGGTACATGGAAAGTCGAAGCTCACAGTAGAAATTGGGGAACTTAGTCGGGTCAGTAGAAGGTAACAGCTGATTTTCTTTTTCTTCGTCATTTAGAGGATTCTTAGCATAATTCTTGTAGATGGAGGGAATAGAGAGTGTAGAATGTTTTCTTTTCTTGGAGGCAGTGGCTATAGCCTTTCCTTTATCCGACATCCTGAAAAATATGATAGAATATAATCAATGGAACACTTAGCATGTAACAAAGAAGGCATGTTCAGGATACAATTGGCTAATAACAGTCATGATGTTGAAATGAATTTGAAAAGAATTGGTAACAAGTAAGCATCAGTGAACAAGTAAACCAAGAATGCAATGTTCACTAAAGTCAACAACTCTTATTCAATAAGCAATAATATCATCATACTTTAGAAAGAATGGGTAAAGAGGGTTAAATGTGAGTAGAAGTTAGATGGTTAAAGAAATTAGTGAGTTAGAAAAGTGGATTAGTGGTATGATGATATTTAGGCTCAAATAAAAGAGAAGTTCTGGTTCATGTTCACCATGATTGGTGCAGATCCGAGAAGTCAAAAGGAAGCGGAAATTAGCCCAAAATTGAAATAAAGACCAAAATGAAACTAATTTTCTTGAAAATTGGGTAGCATTCCGGTTTAAAATTGGACGTTCCCGGATAGCAAAATAGCACAAATAGCATGCCTACAACATCAATTAAGCACAGTGGCAAGGAGATAGCATACAGGCAACATAGATTGCATACAGCACAGCTCAAAATCGGCACTTATCAGACAAATCAACAAACAGAAAATAAACACAAACGGAGCACTTATCAGGCCTAGAGTCCTCTATCCAGCCCTAGCTACCTAACAGCAAGTATTTCTGACTAACCTAACATGCAGAAACTACATTCTACTTAACTAACAGAGAACTAACAGAAGCTAACAGTAATGAAAAATTAATACAGAATAGAGTTGGAGCAGGAACCTGGGAGCAGAGAAGAAAGGAATGGAAATGGAAGGTAGGGGCGGGAGAGAAACGAGCCAGGCAGCGCACCGCTGCGGATGATGCCGGTGGGGCAGTGGTGGTGCTGCTGGCAGCGACGAGGGGATGAGAGACTGAGTGAAAAAGAAGCTAGCAGTGGTGGCAGAAGGAGAGTGATAGGGGAGTGTGAAATGGGGGAGGAGAGTGTCGCCGGCGGTGATGATGGTATGGCGGCGAAGATGGTGGCTGCGGCGGTTGGGTGTTTGACCGAAGGGAGGAGGAGAGAGCGAGTGGAGGAGAGAGAGGATGAGTGGGGTTGATGGTCGAGAGAGAGAGAATGAGTTGGCCGTGTGGTGGTGGCCGGGGCGCTGCAGTGGCGGTTGAGGGTGAGAAGAGGAAGAAGATGAAAATGGGGAGGGAGAAGAAAGAGTGCGCGATTGCGCAACGCTCTTCGCGTGTTAGGGTTATCCCTTTTTTTGAATCGACGCGAGCGCGCACCTTGCGCGTCCGCGTACATTGAAAAAAATAGAGACCCTCGCGTGAGCGTGCAGTGCGCTCTAGCGTGGATTGGCAGACTATGCAAGGGCGCGTGCGCGTACAGCGCGGGCGCGCGTACATGTGGTTGGGCCTGAGGCTTAGAGTGGGCTTGACGTGCGCCCAACTCTCGGAGCAAAAGCCAAGAGTGGCGGCAGCATGCAAGGGGCGCGCGCGCGGCAAGTGCGCGTCCGCGTATGTTGGTAATTTGTGATAAGGCGCGCTAGCGCGATTCGTGCGCTCGCGTCTATTCCTTCTTGGGCAGATGGGCTAGGGATTAAAGTTGGCCCAGATCCAGCTCAACTCTCTGGGGCTTGGCTCAAAAATTGCAGCAGCAGATCGACGCGGGCGCGGCAGGTGCACGTCCGCGTGAACTCTCATGTTCTCGTAATCTGTGCGCACGCACGTAGTGCGCGTCAGCGTGGGTCAGGTTGGGCTCATGGCATAGTGGTTGCCCAAGAGAAGCCCAACTCTCTGGAATGTGGGTGGTGGTACATCCGCTCAGGGACGCGTGTGCATACGTTGTGAGCGCGCGTCCACCCCCATTTTTTTTTCAAAAAAAATTATGCTCAAGTACTCCCCATACTGCTCACAACTCTTTATTCAATCAACCATCATACAATTCACAAAAATGCAATTTGATATTATTCATCTACTACTAAACACAACATACATGTGACTAAGCTAACAATTAAGTTGTACGAACAAATTTATGTGAAACATCTACCTACAATGGTAACTCAAATCACTTATTAAGCAAATTTAAAAGAGGGTGGAAAGAGTTTACCATGGTGGGGTGTCTCCCACCTAGCACTTTTAGTTTAAGTCCTTAAGTTGGACATGTTGAGGTGCTTATTGTCATGGTGGCTTATGTTTGTATTCATCCTTGAATCTCCAAGGATCTTTGCTTCTCAATTGGTTGACAGAATTTCCAACAATTTTCATCAAGCTTGGGCAAAGTTCTACCCAAGATATGAGTCCCCATAGTTGGTCTTCACATAGCAAACTAGGATCCCATATCTTATCTTCGCACCCGTCTTCAATTTGATCTTCATACTTTTTCTTTCCGGGTGGTTGACATATAGAATTCTCTTTAACATACCAAGCCTTCCGTCGATACCCTTGTAAAGTGGCATTCTTCCAATCATCGTTCCTATACCTTGAAGCTTTAACCTTAATGAGCCTAATTCCTAACTTGCAACCACTACACAACTCATTCTTGCTTTTAATTCCACAAAGAGCTCTAAGTTGACCATCATTTTCAATTAAGCCATATTCAAGTGAGAAAGTAAAGCTTAGGGATAAGAGTTTTACCCACTTGAATGTTGTGATGGATGGTGACTTGGGAAGGGGGACCTCCCCACACTTAGACAATGCAAGGTCTACTTCTTTAGGCTCTACTTTGATTGTTTCCACCTCTTCACAAGCTTCTTCAATTTCAACCTCATCCCCTTTGTCACGTGGCTTGGTGTTGACATCTTGTTTAATGGGGGGTGATTCAATTTTGGATAGGAATTCATTGATGAATGAATTCATCTCTTGATCAACCTCTTCATATTCTTCAATTTCAATATACACCATGCCATTTTTGTTTTCCTTGGGAGGTTGTGCACACTCTTTTATAGTTTCAACTGCATGCCCAATGAGAGAGGATTCCATTATAGAGAGAAATTCATCCATGATTGAATTAATTTCTTGATAAGACTCTTCCAAGTCTCCAACGATGATATGCTTTGGAGGTTGTGCACCCTCCTCAACATCAATATCAAGCTTCTTGGAAGAGTTCTCCATGATGCTACATTCCCATGGACTTTCAACATTTTCCAAATCTTCAATCACTTCTTCCTTTTCTTCAATAATCATGGCTTCCTCTAGTTGCTCCAAGACAAAATGGCATTCCTCATTTTTCGCCGGAGTTTCCAATCTCTCCTTCATGCTATGTTCTTCTTTAGATTCTCCACATGTGACCATGGGAGTGCTTTGAGTGCTCAAGCATTGGGAGGCTAAAATGCTTACTACCTTGGTTAAGGTAGCCATAAATTCTAGTGTCTCCCTTTGCATTTCTCCTTGTCCTTGAAGTATAAGGCTAAGAATTTCATCCATTGAGGATTGGAGTGGATAAGAGGGTTCATTGTCTTGGAGAAAGGGTTCATTATAGGAAGGTGGTTCTTCTTGGTAAGGTGGAGGTGGCGTGCATTGAGGTGGTTCTTGGGAGTAATCTTGATAGGGTTGTGGTGGTTCTAAGGGTTCTTGCTCAAAACGGTCATAGAAATATGGTATGGATGATTGGTCATATGATGTATATGGATTATAGGAAGATGCTTGATGTGGAGAGGCTTGTGAGTATGGTTGAGAGTTATGTTGAGGATATGGATCATAGGCATATGGTGGTGGTTCTTGAAAGTCACAAGGTGATTCACCATAGCCATTGGAGTAGTATGCATCATAGAATGGCTCTTCTTCATAATGCATTGGTAGAGGTTGTTGCCATGAAGATTGATCACATGCATATGGCTCCTTCCACCTTTGATTGTCCCATCCTTGATACACATCCTCATTGAAGCTCTCATCACCTACAACATAGTTGTAATCACACTCATAGCCAAAATGAGAATTCATGGTGAAAAGAGAGAAAATAAAAACCAATTCTCTTCCAAGTAAATCAGACGAAGAATAGAGTGCTAATTGGATTTCCTAATTCTTTGAAGATAATTTAAAGCCTTTAGCTAATTATACAAAAAGAAACAACTTTATATATAAGAGAATAAATTCATCAAAGAAAGATACAAGTTCATTTTATTTGCCTCATCAATTCTTGTAATTCTGGTAGTCTAACCCGTCCAAAAAAAAGGGAGAAAGAGGATAGATAAGAGAATTCATTTGAACTCATATATTGGAGAGGAAAGAGTACTAGTGGAACTAAAGCATAACTCAAAAGTAAAAAGTTAATTTTATGCATAAAAGAAATCGGAAATCAAAATCAAATACATTAAGAAAAACTCAAATACATACATTAGATCATAGCTTACATTGAAATTTGTGGAGAAGTATTAAAATCTCCTTCAACCCTTCTAACAAAAGAAGGAGACAAAGAAGATAAACAAGGGGTTAATTTGAGCCCAGGATATCATACAAGAAAGAGTACTAGTAGAACTAAAGCATAACTCAAAAGTAAAAGATTTAATTTTGTGCAAAAAAATTGAAAATCAAAATAAACTAAAATAAGAAAAATTCAAATAGATAAATTAGATCATAGCTTGCAGTGACATTTATGAAAAAGTACTCAAATCTCCTTCAACCCTTTCAACCAAAAAAATAGAATTTTAACAATCTATCCAAAACAAAATGAAGAATTACAATTATTAGAGCACATAACTAGAAAGAGGAGGAGGAGAAGATTAAGAATTGGTAAATGAAAAAATGAATCAAAGCATGAATTAAACCTAGATCTAAGAAGAGAGATTAACCTAAACCTAATCCTAATTCTAGAGAGAAGTGAGAGTTTCTCTCTCTAAAAACTAACTCTAAACTAATCCTAATTGTGCTATATGCTTCCAAGATTGATTGATTAATGCCTTCCCCTTAATCCTTCATCATTTTATTCCTTTCTCCTAGCAATTGGCGCCAAAAATGGGTTCAGAAACCCTCTCAAATCGCCAGGCACGTGTTGCATTAATGAAGTCATGTGCGGTCATCGACGCGTGCGCGCACGGTACGCGTGCGCGTCCCTGGCCGATTCTGCAATGTGCGCGCGAGTGCCTTGTGCGCGTGCGCGTGCTTGGCTGACGTTGCTTCTTTGATTTTTTATGCTTCTCTCCACTTGTATGCTTCCTTCCTTGCTTCCTTTGATCCATGCCTAGCCTATTTCAATCCTGGAATCACTAGCAAACACATCAAGGCATCTTTGGAATCAAAGAAGAATTAGAATTCATCAAAATAAGGCTTAAAAAGCATGTTTTTACACTTAAGCATAAATATGGGAGAGATAACAAAACCATGCTAATTCATAGGCTAAATGTGACAAAAGGTTATCAAAATACTCTAAATTCAATACAAGATAAACCCTAAAAATGGGGTTTATCAGCCTCCGAGACACCAAGCTGAAGACCCACCAACACGGTGTGGTCGGCTTAGGCGATAAATTTATCAAGCTTGATGGAATAGTCTCCCTGCCGGTCTCCATAGAAGGAGGTCGAGGGAAGAGGTCGGTAATGGCGGAGTTCGTTGGAGCAGTAATATGTACCAAGCTACTGATAATGAAGTTTGTGGCGGATGATGGGTCGGTTGGATCCATCAGGGGAGATCTAGAGACGGCGGTTGTGTGTGACAACGCCAGCCTCTCCCTAAGAAAAAAGTCAAAAGAGGCATCGGGGTCTTCCTAGCCGATTTAGATGCTAGGGTCGACGACAGGCAGAGACCAGAACCTGAAGGAGACCTTGAGAAGTTTAGAGTCGGTGACTTGGACGAAAAGTTCACCTTTGTGAACAGAAACCTCCCTCATAACTTGAAAGAACCATTTGTGGAAATGATTAGAGCAAATGGCGACCTGTTCGCCTGGACACCAGCCGACATGCCGGGGATTGAACCCCAGTTCATGTCACACCACCTAGCTGTAAAAGCAGAAGCCAAATCGGTGGCACAAAGAAGAAGAAAAATGTCCCTGGAAAGAGCTAACGAGGAGGTCAGGCAAACGGCCAGCTTACTAGAAGCAGGGTTCATCTGAGAACTGGACTACTCGACCTGACTGTCAAACGTAGTCCTGGTCAAGAAAGCCAATGGGAGGTGGAGAATGTGCGTGGACTTTTCTGATCTCAGCAAGGCATGCCCCAAGGATTCCTTCCCCCCTCCCTAACATTGATGCTCTAGTGGACGCGGCTGCAGGGTATCGGTTTCTGAGTTTCATGGACGTGTACTCTAGATATAACCAGATACTGATGCACCAGCCAGACAAGGAGAAAACAACATTCATAACATCAGGGGGTACATACTGCTATAAGGTGATGCCGTTTGGGCTAAAAAACGCAGGTGCTACCTATCAAAAGCTGATGAATAAGGTATTTAGCAGTCTTATTGGCAGAACGGTAGAAGTGTACGTAGATGACATCCTGGTGAAAACCACCCAAGCCTAAAACATCATCAGTGATCTGGAGACCGTGTTCGCATCTCTTCGGCAGCACAACATGAGGCTCAACCCTCTCAAGTGCCCCTTCGCCATGGAAGCCGGGAAGTTCTTGGGCTTCATGATAACCCAAAAAGAAGTGGAAGCCAACCCGGAGAAATGTGAGGAAATCATGTGGATGACGAGCCCGGGATGGGTTAAAGATGTGCAGAGACCGGCAGAAAGACTCACGGCGCTATCCCGGTTCCTCGGCGCGTCGGCTGCCAAAGCTCTTCCGTTCTTTAACTTGATGAAAAAAGGGATAGTGTTCAAATGGACCCTGGCATGCGAGGAAGCCTTCAATCACTTCAAGAGCATAATATCGGCACCTCCTGTCCTCGGCAAACCCAGGAATGGTGAGACGCTGTTCTTGTACTTAGCAGTAACGGATGAGGCCTTGGCAACCGTCCTAGTACGGAAAGAGGGAAAGACCCAGCAGCCGGTCTACTTTGTGAGCAAAGCATTACAAGAAGCAGAATTGAGGTACAGTAAGCTGGAAAAGCTGGCATATGCGCTCCTAACCTCCTCCCATAGGTTGCAACAATACTTCCAAGGACACCAAATAATCGTCAGGACTAACCAAGCAATTCGCCAAGTACTACAAAAGCCTGACTTGGCGGGTAGAATGATGACCTGGGCAATCGAACTATCTCAATATGACCTACGATACGAACCTAGACATGCAATCAAGGCCCAAGCCATGGTTGATTTCCTGGTCGAAGAAACCTCCCTGAGACACCGAGGACACAGTGGAAACTCCATGTAGACGAAGCCTCCAACCAAATGTTTGGAGAAGCGGGGATCAACCTGGAGAGCCAAACTGGAGTCGTGTATGAGCAATCAGTCAAGTTCGAGTTCTCAGTGTCCAATAACCAAGCGGAGTATGAGGCCCTTCTTGGCGGCCTACTCTTGGCAAGGGAAGTCGGGGCCACCAGAGTGGAAGTATGCAGTGTCTTTCAGGTCGTCACATCACAGATTAATGGAACGTATCAAGCCAGGGACTCACTACTGCAAAAAAAACTTGGAGAAGGTCAAAAAGCTGAGCGAGGAGTTCGACGAGGTCACGGTACAGCACGTTCCGAGGGAGAGGAACACCCGGGCCTATCTTTTATCAAAGCTGGCGAGCACAAATCCAGGAACGGGGAACCGATCTCTGATTCAAGGTTTGGTGAAAGAACCAGCAATGACCTTACATATAACTCGGGCGTCCGACTTCCCCTCATGGATGGACCCGATCACCGATTTCTTGAAAAACGGTAAACTCCCTGATGACGAAAAGACAGTGAAAGCACTGAGAAGAGAAGCAGCCAAGTATACAATAATACAAGGCCAGCTATTTAAGAAAGGACTGAACCAACCTCTATTGAAGTGGCTACGCCCCGAACAGACGGACTACGTATTAAATGACGTCCACGAGGGGTGTTGTGGCTACTATAGGCCCTCAATGATGATGGATTCCAAAGAGTTCGTGAATAAATGCAGGAGATGCCAGGAAAATGCAAACTTTCACAAAGCGCCGGTGGCTGAACTGAGCCTACTGATGGCCTCCCGACCATTCTCCCAATGGGGTGTCGACTTGTTAGGACCCTTCCCGGTCGGACCTGGGTATGTCAAGTACCTAATTGTCGCCATCGATTATTATACCAAGTGGGTGGAAGCCAAGCTGTTGGCCAGCATAACCTCGGAAAATTGTCGGAAGTTCATGTGGAGGCAAGTAATAGCCAGATTCGGAATCTCAGAGGTTGTTATCTCAAACAACGAGACACAGTTTGCCGACAAGAAGTTCGGGGAATTTCTCGCCAGTTTAGGGATAAAGAAGAAGTTCTCATCCGTCGTGCACCCCCAAACTAACGGCCAAGTCGAAGCAGCGAACAAGGTTATCCTACAAGGTGTTAAAAAGTGACTTGACCAGAAGAAGGGAGCCTGGGCAAACGAGCTAGCATCGGTTCTGTGGTCCTATCGCACAACGCAGCAGTCTTCCACCGGAGAGACCCCCTTCCGGCTCACCTATGGGTTCGACGCCATGATACCTATGGAGATTGGGGAACCGAGCCCTCGACTACTCTTGGGAGGAGTTGAAGAAGCTGTGGAGAAGGACTTAGTAGACGAGACTAGGAAAATGGCCCACTTGTCAGAGATGGCATTGAAACAAATAATGACCCTGCGTTATGGTGCACGAAATTGTGATCATCAATGGCGCCATCAACATGGTACGCTCAATTGCAATCTCAACTATTTATCACAACTTCGCACAACTAACCAGCAAGTGTACTGGGTCATCCAAGTAGTAAACCTTACGCGAGTAAGGGTCGATCCCACGGAGATTGTTGGTATGAAGCAAGCTATGGTCATCTTGTAAATCTCAGTCAGGCAGATTCAAATGGTTATGGATGATATATGAATAAATCATAAAGATAGAGATACTTATGTAATTCATTGGTGAGAACTTCAGATAAGCGTATGGAGATGCTTTGTCCCTTCCGTCTCTCTGTTTTTCTACTGTCTTCATCCAATCCTTCTTACTCCTTTCCATGGCAAGCTGTATGTTGGGCATCACCGTTGTCAGTGGCTACAATCCCATCCTCTCAGTGAAAATGTTCAATGCACCCTGTCACGGCACGGCTAATCATCTGTTGGTTCTCAATCAGGTTGGAATAGAATCCAGTGATTCTTTTGCGTCTATCACTAACGCCCAGCCTTCAG
>NC_029780.3:111166439-111166760 GCF_000817695.3 Arachis duranensis | reverse complement strand
CAATAGTAATTGCATTAATACTCGAGGTACAGCAGAGCTCCACACCTTAATCTATGGTGTGTAGAAACTCCACCGTTGAAAATACATAAGAACAATAGTGATCATTGGCTTCGGCCCCAGAGAGGGAACCAAAAGAACCAAGATCTGATCTAAGATCTAAAGTGATCAAAAGATGAAAATACAATAGCAAAATGTCCTATTTGTAGAGAACTAGTAGCCTAGGGTTTACAAGGATGAGTAAATGACATAAAAATCCACTTCCGGGCCCACTTGGTGTGTGCTTGGGCTGAGCATTAAAGCATTTTCGTGTAGAGACTTCTC
>NC_029780.3:111166131-111166343 GCF_000817695.3 Arachis duranensis | reverse complement strand
TGCCAGTTCCGGCGTTTAACGCCGGGCAGTTTTGAGCTGATTTGGAACGCCAGTTTGGGCCATCAAATCTCGGGCAAAGTACGGACTATTATATATTGCTGGAAAGCCCAAGATGTCTACTTTTCAACGCCGTTAAGAGTGCGCCAATTGGGCTTCTGTAGCTCCAGAAAATCCACTTCGAGTGCAGGGAGATCAGAATCCAACAGCATCTA
>NC_029780.3:111151374-111166002 GCF_000817695.3 Arachis duranensis | reverse complement strand
AATATAATAAAAACTAACTAAAACATACTAAAAACATACTAAAAACAATGCCAAAAAACGTATAAATTATCCGCTCATCACGTTACAACACCAAAATGCTAAAGAGAGACTTTGAGCCAAATGACCTAGTCTTACGACACAACGACATAGGGCTCCCGACACCAGGGGAAGGAAAGCTGGCAGTAAATTGGGAAGTTCCATACAGGATAAAGGAAGTAGTCGGCAACGGAGCTTATAAGCTGGAACGGCTGGAAGGTAAGGAGGTCCCGAGAACGTGGAACGCAAGAAATCTAAGAAGGTTCCACTCCTAAGAGCCAGGTTTAGTAAGGGCTGTTCTATCTTATGTTCACATTATTTTCCATTGGTCATTTACTTGGATTGCAATCTATCATGATATAATTGTTTTCAGACTACACTAACTGTTTTCTCTCATTTCAAATTTTAATACACTGTTCAAATTGTTTAAATTACTTTGCCTAGTGAAATAGTCAAATCGATAACGATACGACACCCTGGGACTAATCACCCCGAGAACCACTGAAGTTGCGAATGCTACAACAAACGGCTATTAAACAAAGCCAAATTTCAGGCGCTTAAACGAAAAAGCCACGACCCGGCTTCGTTAATTACCAACGAAACGGTAAACAAGTGCAAGCACATAGTTAATTATCTACGAAACGGTAAGAAAATAATTTATTGACTACCGACAAAGTGGTAAACCAGTCCATTAGACGAGTTCAAAAGTCTATACAAACTATTACAAGTACTATTACAAGTCAAAACAAAACAACACAAAGGTAAATCACTTCCTCGGGATGTCAACAAACTAAACATCCCGGATAGTCTTGAACGCTCCAATCACGGAGGTGTCGAAGCCGGGAGAAAGCAGTTTGACCTGGGCTTTAATCGCCTCCTCGGTACTATTTATCACCTCCCTGGACTTCTCCACTGTATCCTTATTTTTTTTCTTAGAAGTGGTGACCTCCTCCTTCAGACCGGCAGCCTCCTCCTTGGCGCTCTTGGCCGACTTTTCGGCCTCTTCAAGCTTGGCTTCCAGAGCCGTAACCTTAGTAGTATGCGAAATTGTGATTCACACTTTTCACAACCCCACATAGCTGACCAGCAAGTGCACTGGGTCGTCCAAGTAATACCTTACGTGAGTAAGGGTTGAATCCATGGAGATTGTCAGCTTGAAGCAAGCTACGATCATCTTGTAAATTTCAGTCGGGCGGATTCAAATGGTTATGAAATTTTGATAATTAACAGATAAATAAAACATAAAATAAAATAGAGATACTTATGTAATTCATTAGTGGGAATTTCAGATAAGTGTTTGGAGATGCTTTGTTGCTTCTGAACCTATGCTTTCCTATTGCTTCTATCCAATCATGCGTACTCCCTTCCATAGCAAGCTGTAAGTTGGTGGATCACCGTTGCCAATGGCTACCATCCGTCATCTCAGTGAAAATGGTCTGGCTACGGTTCTCACCACAAGGCTAATCATCTATCGGTTCTCACTTGTGTCGGAATAAGATCTATTGATCCTTTTGCGTACTGTCACTGCGCCCAACAGTCGCGAGTTTGAAGCTCGTCACAATCATCCCCTCCCACATCCTACTCGGAATACCACAGACAAGGTTTAGACTTTTTGGATCTCAGGAATGTTGTCAATTGTTTCTAGCCTATACCACGAAGGTTCTAATCTCACTGATTTGAATGCTCTGTTGTCAGGAGATGCTAGTCAAACGCATGGATCAGAGACCCAAGAGAATATACTCTAGCTAGAGTCCAATGACTACGTTGAACATCATGTAGACCGCTTGTGGTTGTCAGGCACGCGGATATTGGCTAAGCGAGTACTGAAGATAGTGGATGATTGTCACGGGTCACCCCTTCAGTCTGACTTAACTAAATTAAGTATGAGAGTATATCTTGGAGAAGAAGTAGGCATGACTTGAAGGAAAAACAATAGTACTTGCATTAATTCATGAGGAACAACAGAGCTCCTCACCTTAATCTATGAGGTGTAGAAACTCCACCATTGAAAATACATAAGAACAAAAGGTCTAGGCATGGCCGAATGGCCAGCCTCCCTAATGGCATAATAATTCGAAAACAGTGGAAGAAGACCTTGATCAAAGGATCAAAAAGTGGTCCAAAGATATCAATACAATAGTAAAAAATACTATTTATACTAAACTAGTAAACTAGATTTACAGAAAATAAGTAGATAGTGCAGAAATCCACTTCCGAGGCCCACTTGGTGTGTGTTTGGGCTGTGCTTTGAAGCTTTCACGTGTATAGGCCATCCTTGGAGTTAAACGCTAGCTTTGGTGCCAGTTTGGGCGTTTTACTCCAGAAAAGGGTCTCTGGTGGGCGTTTGAACGCCAGTTTGGGCCATCAAATCTCGGGCAAAGTATAGACTATTATACATTGCTGGAAAGCCCAAGATGTCTACTTTCCAACTCAATTGAGAGCACGCCAATTGAGCTTATGTAGCTCTAGAAAATCTACTTCAAGTGCAGGGAGGTCAGAATCCAACAGCATCTGCAGTCCTTTCTTAGCCTCTGAATTAGATTTTTGCTCAGGTCCCTCAATTTCAGCCAAAAAATACCTAAAACCACAGAAAAACACAAAAACTCATAGTAAAGACTAGAAATGTAATTTTTGCATAAAAACTAAAAAAATACTAAAAAGTAACTAAAACATACTAAAAACTACCTAAAAACAATGCCAAAAAGCGTATAAATTATCCACTCATCACAACACCAAACTTAAATTGTTGCTTGTCCCCAAGCAACTAAAAACAAAATAGGATAAAAAGAAAATAATATACAATAAATCCCAAAATATCAATGAAGCTTAGTTCCAATTAGATGAGCGGGGCTAGTAGCTTTTTGCTTCTGAACAGTTTTGGCGTCTCGCTTTATCCTTTGAAGTTCAGAATGATTGGCATCCATAGGAACTCAGAATTCAGATAGTGTTATTAATTCTCCTAGTTTAGTATGTTGATTCTTAAACACAGCTACTTATGAGTCTTGGCCGTGACCCTAAGCATCTTGTTTTCCAGTATTATCACCGGCATAAATGCCACAGACACATAACTGGGTAAACCTTTTCATATTGTGACTCAGCTTCGCTAGAGTCCTCAGTTAGAGGTGTCCAGAGTTCTTAAGTACACTCTTTTGTTTTGGATTACGACTTTAACCACTCATTCTTAAGCTTTTCACTTGGACCTTCATGACACAAGCACATGGTTAGGGACAGCTTGAATTAGCCGCTTAGGCCAGAATTTTATTCCTTTGGGCCCTCCTATCCATTAATGCTCAAAGTCTTGGACTCTTTTTACCCTTGCCTTTTAGTTTAAAGGGTTATTGGCTTTTTGCTCTTGCCTTTTGGTTTAAAGAGCTATTGGCTTTTTCTGCTTGCTTTTTCTTTTTCTTTATTTTTTGCCTTTTTCTCTTTTTTTTTTTGCAAGCTTTGTGTTTTTCACTGCTTTTTCTTGCTTCAAGAATCAATTTCATGATTTTTTAGATTATCAATAACATTTCTCTTTTTTTCATTATTCTTTCAAGAGCCAACAATTTTAACATTCATAAACTTCACTATCAAAAAATATGCACTGTTCAAGTATTCATTCAAAAAACAAAAAGTATTGCCACCACATCAAAATAATTAAACTAATTTCAAGATAGAATTTGAAATTCATGTACTTCTTGTTCTTTTGCAATTAGAAACATTTTTCATTTAAGAAAGGTGAAGGATTCATGGGACATTCATAGCTTCAAGGCATAGACACTAGACACTAATGATCATGTAATAAAGACACAAACATAGACAAACATAAAGAATAAAAATCAAAAAATAGAAAAACAAATAACAAGGAAATTAAAAAACGGGTCCACCTTAGTGATGTCGGCTAGTTCTTCCTCTTGAAGATCATATGGAGTACTTAAGCTCCTCAATGTCTCTTCCTCGCCTTTGTTACTCCTCCCTCATGGCTCTTTGGTCCTCTATAATTTCATAGAGGATAATGGAGTGCTCTCGGTGCTCCATCCTTAGTTGCTCCATGTTGGAACTCAAATCCCCTAAAGAGGTATTGAGTTGTTCCCAATAGTTGTGTAGAGGAAAATGCATCCCTTATGGCATCTCAGGGATTTCTTGATGAGGGACTTCCTCATGCGCTTGTTGAGGTCCATGAGTGGGCTCTCTTGTTTACTCCATCCTATTTTTAGTGATGGGCTTGTCCTCTTCAATGAGGATGTCTTCCTCTATGACAATTCCGGCTAAATTGCACATGTGACAGATGAGATGAGGAAAGACTAACCTTACCAAAGTGGAGGACTTGTCAGCCATTTTGTATAAATCTAGAGGTATGATCTCATGAACTTCCACTTCCTCTCTAATCATGATGCTATGGATCATGATAGCTCGATCCACAGTTACCTGGGATCGGTTGCTAGTAGGAATGATAGAGCGTTGGATGAACTCTAACCACCCTCTAGCCATGGGTTTGAGGGCAAGCCTTCTCAGTTGAACTGGTTTGTCTTTGGAGTCTCTCTTCCATTAGGCTCCTTCCACACAGATGTCCATGAGGACTTGGTCCAACCTTTGATCAAAGTTGACACTTCTTGTGAAAGGATGAAGATCTCCTTGCATCATTGGTAAGTTGAATGCCAACCTTACATTTTCCAGACTGAAATCTAAGTATTTTCCCGAACCATTTTGAGCAAATTCTTTGGGTTTGGGTTCATACTTTGATCATGTTTCTTAGTGATCCATGCATTAGCATAGAACTCTTGAACCATTAAGATTCTGACTTGTTGGATAGGGTTGGTGAGAGCTTCCCAACCTCTTCTCCGAATCTCTTGTCGGAACTCCGGATATTCGCCCTTTTTGAGCTTGAAGGGGACCTCGTGGATCACCTTCTTCTTGGCCACAACTTCATAGAAGTGGTCTTGATGGACCTTTGAGATGAGCCTCTCCATCTCCCATGACTTGGAGGTAGAAGCAATTGCCTTCCCTTTTCTCTTTCTAAAGGTTTCTCCGGCCTTAGGTGCCATAAATAGTTATTGAAAACAAAAAACAAAGCTTTTTCCAACACCAAACTTAAAAGGTTTGCTCGTCCTCGAGCAAAAGAAGAAAGAAAGGAGTAGAAGAAGAAGAAATAGAGGAGATGGAGGTGTGTGGTGAATTCGGCCAAGGGGGGTTAAGGTGTGTGAGATGGGTTGGGTTTGGGAGGGAATTGGTTTGAATTTGAGTGGGTGGGAGTAGGTGGGTTGTATGATGGGAAATAGTGGATGGATGTGAGTGGTGAAGAGGTTATGGGGAAGAGGGTAGGATTTGATAGGTGAATGGTGTTTGGGGAAGGGTGTTATAGAAAGGTGTGAAGAGGAGTGAGAATGAGTTGGGGTAGGTAGGGATCCTGTGGGGTCCACAAATCCTGAGGTGTCAAGGATTTCTCATCCCTGCACCTTTCTGGCATTTAAACGCCCTCTGTGTGGCATTTCTGGCATTTAAATGCCAGGTTGATGCCTATTTCTGGTGTTAAATGCCAGTCTGGCTGCCAGTTCTGGCGTTTAACGCCCAGAATACTGGCAGACTGGGTGTTAAACGCCCATTCTGCTATCCTTACTGGTGTTTAACACCAGCCAGATGCCAGACAACCTTTTCTGGCATTAAACACCAGTCTGTGTGCCATTTCTGGTGTTTAACACCCAAAATGGTGCCAGACTGGGCGTTAAATGCCCTCTTTGCTAGCCTTACTCGCGTTTAAACGCCAGTAAGCTCGCCCTCCAAGGTGTGCTATTTTTTTGCTGTTTTTTATTCCTACTTTAATTCTGCAGCTATTTTTGTGACTCCACATGATCATCAACCTAAAGAAGACATAGACTAACAATGGAAAATAAAATGAAAGAGTAATTAATATAAATAAATAAAATTGGGTTGCCTCCTAACAAGCGCTTATTTAATGTAAATGGCTTGACAGGAAGCTCTTAAAGAGCTTCACAGATGCTCAGAGCATGGTTGTGGCCTCTCAACACCAAACATAGAAGTTGAGTGTGGGGGCTCTGTCTGACTCTGTATTGAGAGAAACTTTTCATGCTTCTTCTCTATGTTTACAGAAGAAGATCATTGAGTCTTGAACACAAGGTAGTCCTCATTTAATTGAAGGACTAACTCTCCTCTGTCTACATCAATTACAGCCCTTGCTGTGGCTAGGAAGGGTCTTCCAAGGATGATGGATTCATCCTCATCCTTCTCAGTGTCTAGGATTATGAAGTCAGCAGGGACGTAAAGGCCTTCAACCTTCACTAAGACATCATCTACAAGTTCATAAGCCTGTTTCATTGATTTGTCTGTCATCTCTAGTGAGATTCTTACAGCTTGTACCTCAAAGATCCCTAGTTTCTCCATTACAGAGAGTGGCATGAGGTTGATACCTGACCCCAGGTCTCACAGAGCCTTTTCAAAGTTTATGGTGCCTATGGTACAAGGTATTAAGAACTTTTCGGGATCTGGTTTCTTTTGAGGCAATGTCTGCTGAATCCATGTATTCAGTTCATTGATGAGCAATGGAGGTTCATCCTCTCAAGTCTCATTACCAAATAACTTGGCATTCACCTTCATGATTGCTCCTAGATACTGAGCAACATGCTCTTCAACAACATTTTTGTCCTCTTCGGAGGAAGAATACTCATCAGAGCTCATGAATGGCAAAAGTAAGTTCAATAGAATCTCTATGGTCTCTGTATGAGCCTCATATTCCTTTGGTTCATCAATAGGGAACTCTTTATTGGTCAGCGGATGTCCCTTGAGGTCTTCCTCACTGGGAATCACTGCCTTTTCACTCTCTCCATGTTCGGCCATTTTGGTTATGGTAATTGCCTTGCACTCTCGTTTGGGGTTCTCTTTTGTATTGGTTGGGAGAGTACTAGGAGGAGTTTCAGTAATTCTTTTACTCAGCTGACCCACTTGTGCCTCCAAATTTCTGATGGAGGACCTTGTTTCACTCATGAAACTGAGACTGGCTTTAGATAGATTAGAGACTATGTTTGCTAAGTTAGAAAGGCTCTGCTCAGAATTCTCTGTCTGTTGCTGAGAAGATGATGGAAAAGGTTTGCTATTGCCAAACTTATTTCTCCCACCAATATTGTTGTTGAAGCCTTGTTGAGGCTTCTGTTGATCCTTCCATGAGAAATTTGGATGATTCCTCCATGAAGGACTATAGGTGTTTCCATAGGATTCTCCCATATAATTCACCTCTTCCATTGTAGGATTCTCAGGGTCATAAGCTTCTCCTTCAAAGGAGGCTTCTTTAGCACTGCCAGATTCAGTTTGCAATCCAAACAGATTCTGAGAAATCATATTGACTTGCTTAGTCAATATTTTGTTCTGAGCCAATATGGCATTTAGAGTATCAATCTCAAGAACTCCTTTCTTCTGAGTCACCCCATTATTCACAGGGTTCCTTTTAGAATTGTACATGAACTGGTTATTTGCAACCATCTCAATGAGTTCCTGGGCTTCTACAGGTGTTTTCAGATGAAGGGATCCACCAGTAGAATGATCCAGTAACATCTTTGACATTTCAGACAGACCATCATAGAATATACATATGATGCTCCATTCTGGAAACATGTCAGAAGGACATCTTTTGGTTAATTTCTTTTATCTTTCCCAAGCTTCATAGAGGGATTCACCTTCCTTCTATCTGAAGGTTTAGACGTCCACTCTGAGCTTACTCATCTTTGAGGTAGAAAGACTTTGGTCAAGAAGGCATTGACCAACTTTTCCTAAGAGTTCAGGCTTTCTTTATGTTGTGAGTCCAACCATGTCCTAGCTCTGTCTCTTACAGCAAAAGAGAAAAGCATAAGTTTGTAGACCTCAGGATCAACCCCATTGGTCTTAACAGTATCATAGATCTGCAAGAATTCAACTAAGAACTGATGAGGATCTTCTGATAGAAGTCCATGAAACTTGCAGTTCTGCTGTATTAGAGAAACTAGTTGAGGCTTAAGCTCAAAGTTGTTTGCTCCAATGGCAGGAATTGAGATGCTTCTTCCATAGAAATTGGAAGTTGGTGCAGCATAGTCATCAAGCATCTTCCTTGCATCTCTAGCATTGTTGTTGGGTTCGGCTACCATGTCTACTTCTTTTTCGAAATTTTCTGAAAGGTCTTCTCTGTGAGTGTTATGCTTTAGCTTCTCTTAGCTTCTTCTTCAGAGTCCTTTCAGGTTCAGGATCAGCTTCAACAAGAATGTTTTTATCCTTGTTTCTGCTCATGTGAAAAAGAAGAGAACAAAAGGGAGTAGTAGAATCCTCTATGTCACAGTATAGAGATTCCTTGATGTGTCAGAAGAAAAGAAAAATAGAGGAATGAGGTAGAGAGGGAATAAGAAGAATTCGAACATAGAGGGAGAGAGAGGGTTCAAATTATAAGTAAAAGAGAAGTGTTAGCAAATAAATAGAAAGAGAGGAGAGAGAGAGTTTTTTTCGAAAATTAAAATTAAAATAATTGGTTAATTAAAAAGATTTTTGAAAAAGTGGTTAGTGATTTTCGAAAATTGTAAGTGGAAAAGTGGTTAGGTGGTTTTGAAAAAGATAAGAAATAGTAATTTGTTGAAAATGATTTGAAAATAATTTTAAAAAGATGAGAAGTTAGAAAAAAAGATTTTGAAATCAAATTAAAAGAGATATGATTGAAAAAGATTTGATTTTTTTTTAAAAAAAAGATATGATTGAAAAGATATGATTGAAAAAGATTTGACTTTTTTTTTAAAAAAAGATATGATTGAAAATATATGATTGAAAAAGATTTGATTTTTAAAAAGATTTGATTTTTAAAATTGATGACTTGACTAACAAGAAATTAAAAGATATTTTTGAAAATATGAGATAAGATTAAGAAAAAGATTTTTGAAAAATTAGTTTGAAAATTTTCAAAAAAAAAAGAACATGAAGAATGAAAGTTTAAAATATGTTTGATGCAAAAAGTTATGAATTAAAACATGAAAATTTGAAAAAATTTGAATTTGAAACGAAATTATCTCCCCTGTGTCATCCTGGTGTTAAACACCCAGCATGCTATCCATTCTAGCGTTTAACGCCCAGAATGCTACCTCTTTGGGCGTTTAACGCCCAGCTAGGTACCCTGGCTGGCGTTAAACGCCAGAAATCCTTCTTTACTGGGCATTTTTCTAAACGCCCAGAATGCTGCCCATTCTGGCGTTTAGCGCCCAGAATGATAGCTTTACTGGCGTTAAACACCCAGAATGGTAGCCATTCTGGCGTTTGACGCCCAAAGTGCCTCTTTACTGGCGTTATATATATATATATTGAATTTTTAATGAAGAGAGAGAAAAACAACAAAATGAAATAAAACATGAAAATGCAAGATCAAAACAAGTAATGCATGCAAGGAAATTTTGAATGTCAAGATGAACACCAAGAACACTTTGAAGACTACGATGAACATCAAGAACATATTTTTGAAAATTTTTAAGAAAATAAAGACATGCAAGACACCAAACTTAGAACTTTTGAATGTTCAGACACTATGATTTTGAAAATGCATATGAAAAACAACATTAAATACAAAACAATTAAATCATGAGATTAGACAAAGGAAATCATCAAGAACAACTCAAAGATCACAGAAGAACACAATGCATGAATTTTTTCGAAAACTTGAGAAAATTTGAAAACATGCAATTGACACCAAACTTAGAATTTGACACCAGACTCAAACAAGAAACACAAAATATTTTTTTGGTTTTTTATGATTTTTTAAAATTTTTTTATTTTTTGTATTTTTTGAAAACTAGAAAAAAAAATTTGAAAGATTTTTGAAAAATTTTTGAAAATAAAACAAGAAGAAAATTACCTAATCTAAGCAACAAGATGAACTGTCAGTTGTCCAAACTCAAACAATCCCCGGCAACAGCGCCAAAAATTTGGTATGCGAAATTGTGATTCACACTTTTCATAACCCCACATAACCAGCAAGTGCACGGGGTCGTCCAAGTAATACCTTACGTGAGTAAGGGTCGAATCCATGGAGATTGTCGGCTTGAAGCAAGCTACGATCATCTTGTAAATCTCAGTCGGGCGGATTCAAATGGATATGAGATTTTGATAATTAACAGATAAATAAAACATAAAATAAAATAGAGATACTTATGTAATTCATTAGTGGGAATTTCAGATAAGTGTTTGGAGATGCTTTGTTGCTTCTGAACCTATGCTTCCCTATTGCTTCCATCCAATCATGCGTACTCCCTTCCATGGCAAGCTGTAAGTTGGTGGATCATCGTTGTCAATGGCTACCATCCGTCATCTCAGTGAAAATAGTCTGGCTACAGTTCTCACCGTAGGGCTAATCATCTGTCGGTTCTCACTTGTGTCGGAATAAGATCCATTGATCCTTTTGTGCACTGTCACTACGCCCAACAGTCGTGAGTTTGAAGCTCGTCACAATCATCCCCTCTCAGATCCTACTCGGAATACCACAGACAAGGTTTAGACTTTTCGGATCTCAGGAATGATGCCAATTATTTCTAGCCTATACCATGAAGGTTCTAATCTCACTGATTTGAATGCTCTGTTGTCAGGAGATGCTAGTCAAATTCATGGATCAGAGACCCAAGAGAATATACTCTAGCTGGCGTCCAATGACTACGTTGAACATCATGTAGATCGCTTGTGGCTGTCAGGCACGCGGATCTTGGCTAAGCGAGTACTGAAGATAGTGGGTGATTGTCACGGGTCACCCCTTCAGTCTGACTTAACTGAATTAAGTACGAGAGTATATCTTGGAGAAGAAGTAGGCGTGAATTAAAGGAAAAATAACAGTACTTGCATTAATTCATGAGGAACAACAGAGCTCCTCACCTTAATCTATGAGGTGTAGAAACTCCACCGTTGAAAATACATAAGAACAAAAGGTCTAGGCATGGCCGAATGGCCAGCCTCCCTAATGGCATAATAATTCGAAAACAGTGGAAGAAGACCTTGATCAAAGGATCGAAAAGTAGTCCAAAGATATCAATACAATAGTAAAAAGTGCTATTTATACTAAACTAGTAAACTAGGTTTACAGAAAATAAGTAGATAGTGCAGAAATCCACTTCCGGAGCCCACTTGGTGTGTGTTTGTGCTGAGCTTTGAAGCTTTCATGTGCATAGGCCATCCTTGGAGTTAAACGCCAGCTTTGGTGCCAGTTTGGGCGTTTTACTCCAGAAAAAGGGTCTCTAGTGGGCGTTTGAACGCCAATTTGGGCCTTCAAATCTCGGGAAAAATATGGACTATTATACATTGCTAAAAAGCCCAAGATGTCTACTTTTCAACGCAATTTAGAGCGCGCCAATTAGACTTCTGTAGCTCCAGAAAATCCACTTCGAGTGCAGGGAGGTCAGAATCCAACAGCATCTGTAGTCCTTTCTCAGCCTCTGAATCATATTTTTGCTCAGGTCCCTCAATTTCAGCCAGAAAATACCTAAAATCATAGAAAAACACACAAACTCATAGTAAAGTCCAGAAATGTGAATTTTGCATAAAAACTAATAAAAATATACTAAAAAGTAACTAAAACATACTAAAAACTACCTAAAAATAATGCCAAAAAGCGTATAAATTATCCGATCATCACTTAGCTTGGGCCGTAGAAGTGTCGCCACGAGTGGCATCGAGCTGGGACTCCAGGATTATCTCCCGCTCGGTAAGTCAGGCAACCGCTTCATCGGAGGTCTTCACCTTCCCCTCCGACTCAGCTAACTTCTCCTTCAAAGTCTTAACTTCCGACCTCAAGCTCTCGACCTCCCAAACGGATTGACGGTACTTCCCATCCAAAGTCCCAGCTCGAGTCAAAAGAGGCTCAACTTTCATAGCAATTGTCGCAACCCTTAACATACATCGGTATATCTACCGAGCCTAAGCGCCAAAATCCCCATCATGAAAGAACTCGTCTGTACCAGGCACGAACTGAGAACCAATGAAGCCCCTGGCATCAAAATTCTTCTCCATCACAGTGAGTGACCCCTCAAGACTAGAGGCTGGCTTCTGCTTGCGAGGGTTGTCGATAATCGCGACATCGGAACCTCCTCCAACCGGCTCGGCCTCAGGAGGCGCCACGCCACTACTGCTCGACCCAGTCATAACCATTGGCCCGGTAGATTTTGGTGGTGGGGGAGGAGTTGAATGCACCTCGGCATGAGGGGAAGCTGTGTGCTCGACAGAATGCGTCGCAAAGCTATCATCGCTTGCTTTAGGGAGAAATTGCGCCATTAAATCTTCAAGGTCAGTCGCTCGGCAGCCATGCTTACTAAAGTCAACAAAACAACTCGTTAGCCCGGTAATAAAAAAACAAAAAGGGGGAGAGAAGGGGGGCAACACTACGAAACGACCACTTACCCACATAGCTCCTACCCGTCTCCCGATCACCCATTAAGAGATGGGGATTGAGATTATTTTTATTAAAGATGGCCAGCAACACATCAGCGATGTTTTTGTCCCGTTGGGTCAGGCCCTTGTAGTAGGTTACCTTTGCAAAAGCGTTGGATCTGGCCCCGAAACTCCAGTAGGTCAGGATCCGCCGCTCACCCTCCAAAGTTAACCAAAAAGGATGCACTCCCTCGGCAGGTCGGACTTTGAAATACTTGTCCTTAAAATCATGAATGGAATCCTCGAAGGTCCCAAAAATCCGTCTGCCCTGGGCAACCCGGAAGGACATGAACCCCTTCTTATATCTCCCATCTTTAGAAGGGTTTGTTAAAACAAATAACCAAAGAAACACCTCCACGGAGACCGGCAAATTTAGGAATTCACAAATCATCTCGAAACAACGGATCGCGGCCCAGCTGTTCGGATGCAGCTGAGATGGGGCCACGTCACACCGATTGAGGAGGGCCATTTGAAACGGGGAGAAGGGGATGCGAACCTCCAAGATGGTAAACATGGCTTTATACATCCATATCCAGTCGGCGATCCGAGGAATGTTAAGGTTTAGATGACATGTGCGTTCGTGGTCGGCAGGAACAAACACTTCATATCGTCCCTCCTCGTCGCATCCCCCACAAAGTTGGTCGCGAAGACGGAACTTCGTAAGCTCCTCTAAGGTTATTTGTGAAGGTGTATCCTTCATGTCAGAGGTAACCCAGTCGTCTCTATCAGTACGGGGCCTCGGGATAGGAAGTTGCACCATACCTACAGTGGGGGCACCACTCAATATCAAACCATAAGGTCGGTAGGTCGGGTAAACAGGAGCTAACGCTAAACGCTACAGCAAGCCTATCTACAGTCATCACAAAGGCTAAACTACCAAAAATCTAAATGGTAACTCCCTCTAAAACCTAGCTAATGGCAGTATGAAGCAACACATACGAATCACCTAAGCGCTACTCAACACGCAAGAAGCAGAAATAATAGCAGGTATAGCAGTCATCTAATTTGAAGAAGCAGAAAACGTTCAGTGAAGGAAACATGCTTACCAGATATGTTACTTGCGAGGGAATAATGGAAAAATCTGGAAAAAGGCAATCGCAGCAGGACAGGATGCAATGCAAGATCAGCAAAACCCAGAAAGCTCAATGGAACGCGAAAATGGTTTGAAAGCAAGAGAAAGA
Source organism: Arachis duranensis (assembly GCF_000817695.3). Taxonomy (NCBI): domain Eukaryota; kingdom Viridiplantae; phylum Streptophyta; class Magnoliopsida; order Fabales; family Fabaceae; genus Arachis; species Arachis duranensis. The sequence goes on along the minus strand of NC_029780.3, from coordinate 111,152,380 downwards.
AACGATAGGAAAACCAAAAATGAAGAGTAACAGCCATGGAGAAGCGCGAAGGTCAAGGGTAAAATGGACTTTTCCCCACGCCTTCAAATCATTCATAAATGCACTTAATTACGAGCGCGAAGAACGAGGCGACAAACGGCGCTCCCTTGAAGCGATGAAGCCCACACGCGCGTAGAAGACACGCCCCAATCATGAGCGACCGACAAAGCGACGACACACGCAAGGGAGAACAGAACGCGCAAACAACAGCGCTCACGGCCATAGCTGGGGCATTAGAGGCACTGTTACGGTCTGGTTCAGCTGGCGCATTGTCCGACCCGGCCTGGTGTATGGGACAACCCGACCTGAGCGGCCGACCTAGCAGGCGTCATACGTCTGGACCACGACCTGGATACCTGCTCCCCAGCAGCCAGCCACGTGACAGCTGAGAGAGGAAACTTCCAAGAAAGGGACCTATCCTGTGGGACCTGCCCTACCGACAATATATATGGGGATGACCCTACCCCTACTCCACGGTACGTCACTATCTCCTCACTCTTACCGCCATCTATACGGATTTTTGATTTGGTCGTCGGAATCCTTTTTGTAGGTGACTTTCCCCTTTTTTCAACATCACAAACCGTGAGGTCCCAAGATCCCAACTCTCCACTCTTTAACACGAGTCAGAGACCCATCCGCTTACCAACAACCTAGCCTAGGCCACCCACCGTCTCTCATCCCTTTTGTCCATCCAACCCGTTTGGTACCCGATTAATCAAACAAGCTTACACATGGTCTAATAAAAAAGATGATTCAGACCTTATCATAGAAAAATTGGACCGAACTTTAGCTAATAAAAAATGAATAAATATGTAACATTTTATACTTTTTTGCTACGCCATTTTAATAGCGAGAACATTTTGACTACTTTAAACATATATTTATATAATAAAAACCTTTGACTAAAAATCACGTTAACTTTTCTTTAAAAAATCGAAGATATACTTTTTCTTTGTACAAATATACG
>NC_029780.3:111149153-111150789 GCF_000817695.3 Arachis duranensis | reverse complement strand
GACGCTACGAGATGCAAGGCTTTCCCGACCACTTTATCGAAAGCAGTGATGAAGTGGTTCGATAGCCTTCCCCCGAGATCGATCACTAGCTTTGAAGACCTCTCAAGGAAGTTTTTGATGAGGTTCTCAATTCAGAAAGACAAGGTAAAACATGCACCGAGCCTCCTGGGAATAAAACAGGAGGTCGGGGAATCTCTGCGAGCCTATATGGAAAGGTTCAACAAAGCATGTTTAGAGATCCAAGACCTGCCCACGGAGGCAGTCATAATGGGGTTAGTCAATGGACTCAGAGAAGGTCCCTTCTCACAGTCCATATCCAAAAGGCACCCTGTTTCTCTAAGTGATGTACAAGAAAAGGCCGAAAAGTACATCAACATGGAAGAAAATGCGAAATTAAGAGACCTGAGTTGGCGACCTGGACCCCCTCCCTCATCTAAGGAGAGGGAAAGGGAAGTCAAGAAGAAGGAAGAACTCGGTCTCGAGAGGCCCAGAAAATATCACTCTTATACTCCTCTCAAAACTTCTATAGTGGATGTATACAGAGAGATTTGCCACACTGAAAGGCTGCCACCCCCTAGACCTATTAAAAATAAAAAAGGGGGAAGCCGCGGCGATTATTGCGAGTACCATAAGATATATGGTCACTCCACTAACGACTGCTACGACCTTAAGAATGTGATAGAAAAGCTGGCTAGAGAAGGTCGGCTTGACAGATATCTCATGGAGAGGTCGGACACTCATGGAAAAAGAAAGCGAGAAGATATGGATAGAAGAGATCCACCACCGCAGACTCCAGAGAGACATATTCATATGATCTCAGGAGGATTTGCGGGAGGGGGCCTCACTAAATCCTCTCGCAAAAGACATCTCAAAAGAGTTTATCAAGTCGAGGAAGAGACACCCGACTTCCCCACTATCTCATTCACAAAAGAAGATGGGCAAGGAGTAATCCCCGGGCACGATGACCCCGTGGTGATAACCATGATCCTAGCCAATGCCCATCTCTACAGAACCCTAGTAGACCAAGGAAGTTCGGCGGACATCCTTTTCAAGCCCGCCTTCGACAAGCTAGGGTTAGATGCAAAAGAGTTGAGAGCCTACCCTGACACCCTATATGGGTTAGGGGATACGCCAATAAAACCACTGGGATTTTTACCCCTTCACACCACTTTTGGAAAAAGGGAAAAATCAAGGACTCTGAGCATAGACTTTATAGTCATCGACGAAGGGTCAGCCTACAATGCCTTAATCGGTAGGACTACCCTTAATCGCCTCGGAGCAGTGGTATCCACTCCCCACCTTTGCATGAAATTCCCGACTCCAGGAGGAATAGCAACGGTGAGGGGAGATCAAAAATTGGCGAGAAAGTGCTATAACGAAAGCCTAAATCTGAGAAAAAAGGGCAAAGAAGTCCACACCATAGAGCTAGGCGGCACAAGAACCAGAGAAGAGTTACGATCCCAGCCGGGAGGAAAAACCGAGGAGATACAAGTCGGAGAGGAGGAAGGAAAAAACACTCACATAGGAGCCAACCTAGGGGAAACCCTGAAACAAAGGTTGGGTGAACTCCTAAGAGCTAATTCCGACCTCTTCGCCTGGAAGGCTTCCGACATGCCCGGGATTGATCCCGAGCTCA
>NC_029780.3:111103165-111148496 GCF_000817695.3 Arachis duranensis | reverse complement strand
TGTAGTGCTAGTCAAAAAACAAAATGGTAAATGGAGAATGTGCGTCGACTATACCGACTTGAATAAGGCATGTCCTAAGGACCCTTATCCCCTACCGAGTATTGATACCCTGGTAGACTCCAGCTCGGGGTACCAATACTTATCATTCATGGATGCCTACTCGGGATACAATCAAATCCCGATGCATGAACCCGACCAGAAGAAAACATCATTCATCACACCAAAAGCCAATTATTGCTACGTGGTCATGCCATTCGGACTAAAGAATGCAGGAGCCACGTATCAAAGGCTGATGAATAAAGTGTTTTCCCCTCATCTAGGGAGCCTAATGGAGGTATACGTCGACGACATGTTAGTAAAAACGAAGCAAGAAGTCGACCTCTTAACCGACCTCTCACAAGTCTTCAACACTATAAGGGTGCATGGGATGAGACTAAATCCCGCAAAATGCGCCTTCGCAGTAGAAGCGGGAAAATTTCTAGGCTTCATACGAGGTCGGGCAACACCCGGTCTATTTCACCAGTAAGGTTCTACAAGGTCCTGAGCTAAGGTACCACAAACTAGAGAAGTTTGCTTACTCCTTAGTGATAGCCTCACGAAGGCTACGACCTTACTTTCAGGCTCACACAATAAGAGTCCGTACGAACCAGCCCATGAAGCAAATCCTTCAAAAGACGGATGTTGCAGGGAGAATGGTTCAATGGGCGATAGAACTCTCCGAGTTTGATTTAAGATATGAAACTCGGACTGCAATTAAAGCCCAGTGCCTCGCCGACTTCATTGCAGAATACGCAGGTGAACAAGAGGAAAAACCGACTACATGGGAACTCTATGTAGACGGGTCCTCCAACAAGACGGGGAGCGGCGCAGGCATAATATTGGTAGATGGGAAAGGAACCCAGATAGAGGTCTCCTTAAAATTTGAATTTCCTGCTTCAAACAATCAGGCAGAATATGAGGCCTTGATTGCCGGATTAAAGTTAGCAGAAGAAGTTGGCGCTGCAAAGGTGATGATCTACAGCGACTCACAAGTGGTGACTTCCCAAATAAGTGGAGAATATCAGGCGAAGGACCCCAATATGAAGAAATACTTGGAAAAAACCTTGGAACACCTTGGGCACTTTGCGGAAACCGAGGTTAAGCACATAACTCGGGATCTAAATAGCAGAGCTGACGCCCTGTCCAAGTTAGCAAGTACCAAACCCGGAGGGAACAATAGAAGCCTGATTCAAGAAACACTCCAAGAGCCCTCGGTATCAAAAGTGGAAGATGAACAAGAGGTACTTGAGGTAGTCGGCCTAAACCTCGGATGGATGAATCCCTTAGTCGAATACCTGAAATTCGACATCCTCCCCAAAGAGGAGAAAGAAGCTAAAAAGATCCGAAGGGAAGCACAACATTATACTTTGGTGAGAAATGTCCTTTACAGAAGAGGGATATCAACACCATTGCTGAAGTGCGTACCAACCTCAAGAACCACCGAGGTGCTGGAGGAAGTACATAGTGGGATCTGCGGAAACCATCTCGGAGCAAGGTCGTTGGCCAGGAAAGTAATCCGAGCAGGATTCTATTGGCCGACCTTGCAGAAAGATGCAACAGACTTTATGAAAAAATGCCAGCCATGTCAAATGCATGCAAATTTCCACGTGGCTCCACCAGAAGAGCTCATCAGTATAACTTCCCCCTGGCCTTTCGCAAAATGGGGAATGGATTTGTTAGGTCCTTTTCCCCAAGCACCAGGGCAAGTTAAATACTTGATCGTGGGAATAGATTACTTCACAAAGTGGATAGAAGCAGAACCACTAGCCACTATCACCGCTCAAAGAAGTCGCAGGTTCCTTTACAAAAACATCATCACAAGGTACGGAATACCCTATTCCATCACCACAGACAATGGAACTCAATTCACCGACGCCACCTTCAGAAGTTTGGTAGCCAGTATGAAAATCAAGCATCAATTCACCTCGGTGGAACACCCACAAGCCAATGGGCAAGCCGAGGCAGCTAACAAAATCATACTGGCAGGATTGAAGAAAAGATTACAAGAAGCAAAGGGAGCTTGGGCTGAAGAGCTCCCCCAAGTGCTGTGGGCTTATAGGACGACCCCCCAATCCGCCACAGGAGAAACACCCTTCCGACTAGTCTACGGCGTAGAAGCCATGATTCCTATAGAAATCAGTGAGCAAAGCCCAAGGGTAATTCTCCATGATGAGGTCATGAGCTTGTACGAAGATGTTGGAAACATAAAGGGGGACAAAGAAGAACTCGAGCTACTCCCTGAAATCCGAGAACAATCTCAAATAAGAGAAGCAACATTGAAGCAAAGGATGACAAATAGATATAACAAGAAAGTCATTCGAAGAAGCTTCATTCCAGACGACTTGGTCTTGATCAGGAACGATATAGGAGTCAACAAGTCTGGGGAAGGAAAGCTTGTTGCTAATTGGAAAGCACCATACAAAATTAGTGAGGTCCTAGGAAAAGGCTACTACAAGGTGACCGACTTGAACGACACCGAGTTACTTAGGTCGTGGCATGCTTGTAATATGAAAAGGTACTACAGTTAGAAGCGAACTCTACTCCCTGATGTACTCTTTTCCCAGCTTCATGATTTTTTCCTAAAAAAGGTTTTTTCTGGAGAGGGGTTTTTAACGAGGCATCATAGTAGAGGCTAAGGGAAACATACTGTCAAGACCCTTAGTAGCAAAAAGGTACCTTCTAAATTAATAAAGATCTTTTTTACAATATCTCTCTTAATATCCTCCTTTATTTTCATAAGTCTTTCTACGAAACGCGCCGACTTAAGCTCGACAAAACGTGAAAATCCCATGAACCGACCTAACATGGTCGTCAGGATAAAACGACGAGGTACAAGTCGGCGTAAAGAGGTTATATAAGTTGATCGTATTAAACTCGGGAAAAGTCCGACTCATAAGTCGAAGACAAGAACCCGAGTGGAAAAACTCGGATATATTCCGAGTAAATGAAAAACGCATCGCAAAAATAACCTAAGTCGTAAAAGCTCACTATAGCAAAGTCGAGTATAAAGGATAACAAAAGAGGTATGAAAACCTGGAAAAAGTTCAAAGGTTGCATAAAAGCCCTTGAACGAAAAAGGCTCGAGAAAACAATGCAAACTAACAAAAAGGTTTTCCCGAAAAGATCAAACATGTTCAAAGCAGAAAAGCATGTACACGCACAAGGTAACTTAAAACCCTTATCCAAAAAAGGGTATTTATTTTGTTTTAAACCCTTATCCAAAAAAGAGCACGGATCGGAATATTTTGTTGACGGCCTTAAAAGGCCAGAAAGCAATTGTTCACAACCACCAACAAATAAATAAAGTTTAAAAAAGGGGGGACCCACAGGCCGGGCCCCCATATAGCCATAAAAAATAGAAGTCATTTCTTGATCGGAGTAGAGGAATCACCACCACCAGGGGAAGCGCCACCAGGACCGGGAGGAGGAGCCGAAGAGGAAGTCGGGGCAAGGATTGAAGAACTCGGAGCATCTTTGGAACGAGGAGGAGACTCAATAATCCTCTGTCCCCGAGTCTTTAGGTCTGACTCGGAAACGACCTCGGGGGCAGGAGGATCAACAATGGCACCATCAATAACCACTTTGTCAGGATGTAGTGGAGAAAGGTCCAGGTCGGGGGCTATAACCCTGACCTGCTCCAAGAAAATTCTCCAAGACTCCTTGGCGCCCTCGGCGATAGAATCCTCCAACTCGGCGTATGCGTTCCGGGAATTCAGCAAGTCCTTCCTCACAGCAACAATATCTTGAAAAAGACTGTGATAGCTCTCTTGCGCTGTTTTCCTCAAATTTGCCTCCAAGGTGCATTGGGCCCGCAGCTTACCCTCCTCCTCCTTAAGGTCATCCCTCTCCTTCCTCAGTCTATCTCTCTCCTCTTTCAATTCTTTCTCATGTTTTTCATAAATGAGAAGTCTCCCCTCCAACTCCTCAACCCTCGAGGATGCCCCCAAAGAGCTGAGGGGAGCCTTCTCAAAAATGTCCAAGAGTTTGTTGCAAACACCCGCTGTCCTAAAACTCTCCTCGGCCATGGCGGTGAGGTGGTTTCGAACAGAAACATCATCCATACTTATAAAAGGATAGATGTTCTTTCGGACGAATGCCAAAGCATCCGCCTTAACCCCGCCATCAAAAGAAGAAGAGCCAGACTCTGAAGTCTTGCGCTTCTTCTTCTCGGGCTCGGAGAGAGTTTGGGCAGAAGGGGGTGGTCGGGGCAAACTTGAAGAAGAAATGACAAGGGGTTGAGGGGGAGTACCCACATTCTTAGGAGGAGGAGGAGGAGGTGGAGAGATGACCGTCTTGGCCCTAGCCCGGGACTTTGCCTTAGCCTCCTGGACCCTTTGGTAGGCCTCCTGAGCGTTCCTTTTTGCCATATCTACAAAAGAAGCAACCAAGTTACAAGTCGGTAAAACACAAGTCGGCGAAAACAACTCGGAAAAAAGAAATGCATGCACTACCTATGCAAGATTGAACAAAGGTCGACGTCCCCTGAAGGATTTTCCTCGTATCTAAGTATGGGGCCCTCCCCCACGCTTCTCGGAAAAACCCCACAACTCCCCCACACTTCTCGGAAAACCCCCACAATGGCCGCCTCCACCTCGTCTAGGTCATCTAGACCAATTTTTTCACAAGGGGTGGCCGGCAGCCAGTAAAGGGGAAAACGAGGGGAGGAATGCTCGTCCAGAAAAAAGGGGTGGTGACCCTCTACGGCTTGAACTTTGAAAAAGAAGTTTTTAAAGTCGTGGAAAGATTCGTCAAAAAGGGTGAAAATCCTCCGACCTTGAATGGCTCGGAAGGATACCCACTGCTGCTTGTTGTTTAGCCCACTAAAGGGCTTAGTCATATGAAAGAGAAAGAAAAAAAATCCTCAAAGAGGTCGGAAGTCCAGAGCATGGCTTATAAACTGATAAATCTTCAAAAAACCCCAAGAATTGGGGTGAAGCTGAGTAGGGGCAACTTTACAGTGGTGCAAAACGGATATCTCGAAATCGGAGAAAGGAAGAAAAACACCCAAACGGGTGATCATACATTCATACATGAAGAAAAAATGAGGGGCCGCCTCATTAACTCTCCCAAAACAGACCCGGTCTTCAGGACCCGGGAGTATCAGTTCATATTTCGGCTCGTCCTCCTCTGAAGTACAGAGCCTGTGATGAGTGCGAATGTGAGTGATGAACTCAGCGTCGACCAACGGCTCCTCCCCAAGGACCGTAACGTCAACCCACTGAGAAAGAATGTCTACGGAGGCCATTTTTTATATATAAAGAAAAGTGGCAGAAACCTACAAAAGGGAAAAAAGAAAAAGAAAAATAAAAAAAACACGGCCCTTAAAGAAGAGAGATTCGAAACTATAACCTACAGGCCAACCTATCTACTCACAAAACAAAACATGCAAGCATAAGGCATGACATGGGAAAAGCAAAACTAACCTTTATCCGAAAATGAAGGTTGGAGAAGAACAGAAGTCTTCGAACGCAAGAATGCAGCACGAACAAGATAAGGAGAAGTTTGAAAGATTGCAGAAACGGAAAATAGAAAGAGAGGGAAAGTATTTATAAATACACCAGAAGTATTTATAAACACGCTAAGGGGCATAATGGTAAAAGCGGAGCAGTCATTAATGAGATTGCACCGTTACCAAAGCCCTCAATCCCTAAATGCTTCCCCAACGGACACGACGCTTGAACTGACGTAACTGTCAGAAACAAAAGGTCGCGAAAATCACGTCGGTTTCTAAGACCCGTATTCTTTCAAACAAGTCGACTACGCACCCGAGTTGAATACTTGAACCCAAACCTTAAAGAAAATTTGGGCTCAAGTAAGGGCACTGTTCATACCCTGGCCCAATGCAAAGGCCCAGGTCCAACTAAAAGGCCTAATCTAAAGGGTTAGAGCCTTACTAAGTGCCGACCTTCATATGAGAAGTCGGTGCCAACCACGACTTGGTCTGAAGAGGTCGGATGTGAGATTAGCTGGCAGATAAACACTCATTCAAATGAGTAACCGCCCCTAAAATCTCTCTAACCGCCTCATAAAGCCATATCTTAACCTCCCCAAGATAATAGGGACGGTTACCACCCTAAAGATACGGCACTACACCAACGGTGGTTATTGGCTCACCATTATAAATACACTGACACCCCTCAGGTATCTCTAAGTCCAATACTCTCTAAGACCTGCTCACACCCTTGCTAACTTAGGCATCGGAGTGTCTTTGCAGGTACCACCCCCCATTCACACGCGAGCACAAGTCGGACGGAGCCTCCCGCGTTGCGGACCTACCCGGAGTTCTCCTCCATCACACACTTGGGCCGTCAAACGCCATCCGTCGTATTAATCTCCGGTTACCTACCGTAACAATATATATATAACAAATAGATCTCATTACAATCTATCTTTCTTTTCAATCATTGACTGATCCTCAAATTAATTCAGTGAATTAATATTTGATTCTTTAGTCTTTTTTTTAGACTAATTATCTACTACATATTATTCGAATAGAACTCTCGCGCGTAAAATTATTTCCCGGTAAATTTAAATTTGTTTGAAACATGTAAATCATCACCATTCAGAAGTATCCATTGACAAACTAATGCAACTCGTCACCATTTCATATATCTTGTTTGAATTATTATGAATATGTAATAATGATGCATGGCACAAACTAGTTTTCATGCCATAGTCGTGAGGGGATTATTTCTAACCAATCATGAATGGGGTAGAAGTGCATTTCAATTCCATGCCCGCCGTTTGAATAACAATACTTTACTACATAGTATAGAGAGAAAACTCACATGCACCTATCTTAATCTATGAAAATGATATCTAAAAATTTATTAGATAATTTGATAAATTTAACTAACTAATTATTTAACCGTTTTTAATTATCAACTTTATCAAAACGAGCATTCATTATAATACATATAGAACAACAATAGGCCAGGGCTCAACGTAACTACAAATACAAGAAACGACGTAAAGAAAAATTAAAAGACAATACATAATAAGGACATATGGTTCAACACATACTAGCGGATTGGATGGGTGAGAGAATCTTAAACCCTAAGGAGTTGTCCTAATTGATGACTATTTAGACCCCTCTCCATGGAAATTAAAAACACATATATTGAACAAATATAATAAATTAAATGGGCATCTCCGATATATATGAGATTCAAAGGAATCCAGCAGCAGAAGATCCAAATTGTCCAATGTTGTTCATGTTAAACATATGATTTTGCATCATAGGGCTCTCATGAAGCATCATAGGGCTCTGATGCTGTAGAAAGTGTGGACCATTACCAAACAACTGAGGAACTAGTTGAGCGGAAGTTGGTGGTGGTGGAAGAGGAGGAGGAGAAGGCTGATGTGGCACTAGAGCATTTGAAGATGACTGACCAAAGAATTGAGTAGGGTTGTTAATACTTTCGTGAACGAAGAGGCTATTGACATGTTGCGCGACACTCTTTTTAAGGTTCTCAAGTGCCGCCCTGAACTGGTTTAGTTGGGTCTTGCTCATATTTTCAATTGGCAAGGCCCACCAGAACTGATTCATGGCAACCTTATGAAAATGATTCAAGTGATCAGAACGTTGCTTCTCACTTTCAAGTTGGTTATTCACCTGCATGAGTCTAGAGTTGAAGTCACGCACATTGGCGTTGCGGTGCGCCTCAATGAATTGCAAAGTGCCGGATAAGTTTGGGAGAGTAGATGCACGCGACAGGTAACGATCTATAACGGTTTCCACGTTTGGGTGGCCGAAGGAAAAGACTTTCTGGCCAGGAGAAAACACGACTAGTGCCACGTCAGCACCGCAGAGGGTGCAAAGCTCACTTGCTTTCTTGAACAAGCCGCTCCGACGCTTAGAGAACGTGACTTGGAGGTTGCTTTCGTTGCTCATCTTCTTCATCTCAATTCTTTGGCGACCCCTGCTTTTCCTTGCACCGCTTCTTGAACTCGACATGATCAAGTAGGAAGATTTTTGATAGAAGAAAAGAAACAGAGGACAATGTGTATGTGTGTCGGTATGAGACTATGGGAAGTGGTTAATTATTTATTTATTTATAGGTGGTTTTGCATAGATATTTTATGATCTATGAAAATACTTGGCTGGAAAAAAAGATTGCATCGTTTCGGAGTATTGGTTGCATTAATTGTTTCTGGATTTAGAGATTCTGAAAATCCCTTTTTTCATGGTTTGTATGGTAGGAACTTGATTTGATAATGTTAAAGGAGAATCTTAGGGGCTCCCGTTCATTATTGCACTTCATCATGTTATATTATCTTAGCCAAAGTTTTTGGGTAAAATGTCTTGGCAAATATTCAAGAAACTCATCACATTCACCACTCTTAATCTTGTAGTAACTCTTTTAAATGTTTTATTCTCAATTTTTTTTTTATTTTTTAATTTTATAAAATGATGTTACTTTGTTATGCTATGCACGCATCATTGTGTGATGTCATTTTTATAATTATTGTTATCCGTTTTATCATAAAATATATTAGCATTTATAAAAATTCTTTTACATATATATTAAATCTAGCTAATTAAGTATGTACCAATAAAAGAATCCAAAACAATGATCCGATTTCTTATATTATTTATTTACAAATATAAAGATATTGAAATAATTTATTAGTAGGAAATTATTTATATACTTGATATAGTAAATAAAGTCAATTATTTGTATATTTCTACTGAAATTAAATAGATAATGGTTTTTTTAAGTTAGGTTACTCAGTCGATAATACAAAAATATTTAAGACGAATATGGGTACTTAAATATTTGTTTTTGTGCTACTTTATTGCCGTCCCTGGAACGAAGACACTTAATTAAGTAATGTTTGAAACTAATATGGTGATGTTAACATTATTCAACATTGTATATTTCATTATATCATAAGAAAAAGAGGAAGGAAGCATCGTTTACTTTGTTGGATCGGTGCAACTACATACTAAGAATAGACATAACTAGAAAATTAATTTACAGTGAAAACTTACTTGAAGTTGATAGATAGAAACCGTTAAATAATTTAAATGATTTGACTAAATTTTTATCTGATTGCTTTCGATTATTAACTTTATATTAAGTTGATTATACTTGTCCATCTTATTTTATTTGACAGAAAAAATAGTAATCGCTAACTTCATTTATGTGTTGCTTTTTTTTTGTTACGAAACCGGGCTAAAATCCAATAAAATACAGATTACACTATTAAATGGGGAAATAAAATTCCCCTAACATTATCATTTACTAACACTCGAATTTCATTAGGAACTTGAAAGAAAAGACATAATCTAATGGGAGATTATGTCCTTTGTTGGCAAAACTATACGATTAACCTAGTTGTTAAAACCGAATTAGTAATCGATCTAGTCAAAATATTAAATCAATGAATTACTGGTTCAGTTTGATTACTAGTTAAATTGGTAAATTTGGTTATAATTAAATAATTATATAAATTTTTATTTTATTAATAAGGCAGCAACCTATTTTAAAATAAGGATAAAATTTTTCAGACCAAATTTAAGATCTTCTTTCTGTGTTATTCTCCCCAAAAAATCAGGAAGTTTGGAGCTTGACGAAGAAAACGTGTACTGTATGAGAGTTTAACAAGTTTTGTAAACCACGTCAAGTCACCATGTGTGAAACAAAATTACTAATTAGCTAGTGAAACTCTCAAAATTATTACGATGTACCTTGATTAAACTATTAAATAAAATTTTTTATGCATATTTTCTTTTATACATTTTACTTTTGATCTTAAAAATGATTGATAATAAATGAGTAGAGATAAAAATATTTATCTTCTATATCATAAAAAAAAAATATGTGCAAAAAGTATATAAAAAATTATCCAAACATCTTTTTTCTAAATAAAAATATTTAAATAATTTTATGTTTGTATAATGTGAAATATTCTTTACAAAAGAAAAGAAAGAACTTTATTTTTTGTAGCTATTTTTTTGTTTTGTTTTTTGGTCAAATGAATTGAACAGTTTTCAATCGTAGGCATTATTAGTCCCATAATTTATGCACCCAGACAACATACTCACACACACTATCATATATATTATAGATTCTTAAACAACATTCAATTTCAGTTGGGATTCGAATCTGGATGCAGCTTTCATGAAGTATATAGATATATCATTTGTGCTAGGCCTCCGGTGCTTGTAGCTAAAATTAAGAAGGGAGCTTGTCTTTGGACTTTTTGTGTGTTTTTTTGTGTACTTATCTTTGGACTTTGGGTAGGCATGGGTTGATTGAGTGGGTTTCAAGCAGTTTTTTAACCCAACTCATCCACACAATTTGGGTTGGACAAGCTACATATTTTTAACTCGATGGCTTTTTATGAGTAGAATGGAATGAGTTAAACCCACTAGTTTACTACTTTGTTACATGTCTTTCTTAACAGTGTGTTTGGATGTAGAATGGAAAATGAAAGAAAAGAAAATAAGAGAAAAAAAATAAAAAGAAAGAAAATAAAAAAAAAAAGTAAATTTTTTATATGTTGTTTGGATAAAGAGAAAATAAATAGAAAAAAAATAGAGAAAATTTTTTTATTTGTTTGGATGAAAAGAAAATTAAGAGGAGAGAAAATGAAAATATAATAAATTTACGTTAATACCCTTTTTATATTATATATAAATTATATATTACTAATATATTTAAGTTATTTTTTTCAAAAAAAGAGTTATTTAATTTAATGTTCAAGATTTTAATATATTATTTTTATAAATATTTTTGTTATTGCCTTCCTTGTTCAATAATTTTTAAAGGGAAAGTCTAGAGGGCCAGCAATTCTATTGAATTATGGCCAGCATGTAACCAGCAGAGAAAGGTGAGCCATTGGATGAAATCTCACACAAATCTCACACCATCAAATCATTATTGATGGCTAGTTGATGGCTAACAATCACAAAAGTTGCTGTCTCCCTATCATTGCTCATTTTTAAATGCTATAACAAAAAAAATTAACTCTTTTTTTTGTCAAAAACTATATAATAAAATGATACACAAAACTTAAACAACTTAAGGGTATATAAGTCATTTTGTTATTAATTCTCTTTCCTTCTCCAGTTTTCTTGGCAGGTCATGGGTGAAAAAAAATTAAATAGACCCATGCAACTTTTTTCTTTTTCATCCTCTTTTCTCTTCCATCCAAACGACCGAAAACAAATTTTTCATTCATTTTCCCTTCAAAGGTTTTCTTTCCTTTCATTTTCCACAGATCCAAACAATGTGTAAATGTGTATGTCAAACATATAATCACAAAAAAAAATGTACGCCCCAACCCACATTTTGTGAGTTAAGTCAATATTAACCCTATACAATACCCAAAAAAAACCTTTATGCAAGTATTTAATCCGATCTAACCCGTATGAATAGGGTTGACAACTTAATTCGTCGAAGATCGAGATGAGAATGAAATGGGTTGAGTCACATATAGGATTTAACAGGGATGACCTAACTCTACCCAATTTATCCATATTTCTCATATATTATAATATGTAGTTAAAAATTATCATACATATATAACAAAGTTGATAGAGATCGAACTTATATTATCTACCTTTCATAATGTTAACATAGATTTTATTATGATTTTGTTATTTTTTATTTTAATATGGATCTAATTTTATATTTTATATTTTTTATTTTATTAGTATGTTTATAAACTATGAAATAATTAAATATTATGTTCAATTAAAAAAATTATTTATTTTGAGTTATAAAATTTTAAGATAGAAATAAAATTAAAGGCTTAAAATTGAGAAATTCTAAATCTACAATAGAATAAAATTAAATTTAAAAAATAAAATTAAATTATCGAATAAGACTAGAATAAAGTCAAATCTTATTCGATTCTATTTATTATGAGTTTTAATTATATTTATACGTATAAAGTTAATCCAATTCCAAAATCTATCTTTAACTACAGTTGTTTTTTTTCGATAATATTTCTAAATTTGATGAATTAAGAATTAATTAAATATAAGATTCATTAAAGATTCACAGATAAATGACTATATACAAAATAGATTCAAATTTTCGACTTAACTAAATGCATGAGGGTACTACTCAACTAAATCAAATTGATTCTTAATTCTTAGTTGCTTTACTTGCCTTGAGCAACAATAGAATACGTCTAGAACAAGCTTTTCAGCGTACAAGCAAATCTAACTAAAGCTAAAGCCTTCTGGGCACAAGACTTTCCTTTCATAGCTTATTTATTTATTTTTGCCGTGGTGAGAGAGAGTGAAAAAAAAAAAACAATTATGTAATATATACATTAAAATTAGTCATTAAAATTAATCGACAATATAAAATATATGTTAGAATAAAAATACATATTAAAAATAAATTAAACTACATATAAATTTATACACAAATATATTAATGGTTAATTTTAGTGATTAATTTTAATATATAAATAATATTTAAAGAAAAAAGGGGTTAACAAAGCCGAAGGCAATAAATATAAAGGTCTCTAAAACTAATAAAATTAATTTGCCATTAGCTAATAGAGCCACTATAAAGGTCTCTAAAAAGCTAATCAAATTAATTTGCTAATAAAGCCAAAAGAAAGGTCTGTAAAACTAATCAAATTAATTTATCCAAGAAATTACATTTTTTTTAGCTCTATAACAGATAACATCATGTGTTTCCCAAGATTTTCGTGGAAGCAACAGAATGATTGGAGTGTGTGTACTCACATGAATGAATGGACCCAAAAAAGAGTAAAAACCAATCCAAAATTGTTTACAAAAAAACCATTATTTATTTATTTATTTGGCATGTTTTGTTTTGTTTTGTTTTGGCCGCATTCTAAAATGTGAGCATTTAGGAGCAAAACATCCACGACTTGTAGATTCTAGCCACAAAAGCAGACTAACCCCTCCTGGGCGCACATTAGCTCTCACTGGCTCTTTGGCGCTAACATACGCTTCTCCGTTACACTCCATTTTCTTCTGCTCCACTTGCTTGTTCCCTCTAGAAAGAAGCTTCTTTTTCTCTCTGCCACCCATCAAAACCTGTTTTTTCCCATTTGGGTCCTAATGAAATCTCTCTCTTAAAGAAGTTCCTGTGTTGGTTATGGCTTCCCTGCAGATTCTGAGACCCACCCTCTCCCAATTTTCACTTTCTCAATCCAATTCTCCAGGAAAATCCACATGGAACACCCAATACCCTTATTTCCCCAAACGGATCTTAAAGTTGAAAACTTTCACCGGTTCTAAGCCTTCCACCTTGAACAGAGTCTGTTGTGCAGCGCAAGGCAGCGAGAACCAAAACAATGGCAAGTCTTTTTTTTTAATCATTGATGTAATTTGATGTTAATCGGGATTGTATTATTGGATTTTTCCAATGGATTTTTGCTATTCAATTTTCAGTTTTCTTAGTTTATATACGTGGCAAGGGCTGTTATTAATAAATTAGAAATAGCAGAGATTAGAGAATGTAAAATTTTGCTGGGACCGCTGTTTAGTGATGAGTACTTGTGATATTGAGTATGTTTTCTCAGCTTGATTTGAATGCTATTATCTCAAGATGAAACATCTAGGCCCATGTTGTTTGGAATTTCACGTGTTGGTTAGCATGAAAAACTTGTCTATCATTATGTTTTGGCATTATAAGTAGATATTATTGTGTAGTAGTGTTTCAGCTCGGAGTTCAATTTTTTAACTTCACCTTTTGATGGCTAATGCTGCTATTGATACTGAATTTTCAGGAGAAGAACCTCCGGAATCGTTGTTTATGAAGGAATTGAAGAGGAGGGGCATGACTCCTACATCATTGCTTGAGGATTACAAGCAGGGCAACTCTGGAGTTGACGAAGAGGTGGTTGTGAATGAACAAGATAGAGGTCTCCCGAGGAGAAATGTTGTCTCAACCGATGTAGAGAGGAGTCTGGAAAATCAGAGGGAGCGATCCATGGCATTGAACAGTGAAGGTCTTGAGGTTGATTCATTGTTAACATTTATCGATTCTTCAATACCATATTAAATATATATATATCTGAGATTTTGCTGCAATGATTTCATTGTTTGCCAGTAATTAGTTTATATTTGTCGGTCACGTGTTCCATTGTTTGCACTGCACCAAGGGTGTCTCATTTTTTAAAGAAAATAGTCTTTCAATTTTTTTTGTTGGGACGTTTTTAATGAGTAACAAGAAACAAGAGAACAAATTATGAATAGGGGAAGAGGAATACAGAAACTCAAATGTCATCTAGAATAGAAATAGGTCCAGTTTCATGTATGAGTGACATTAGTGAGCTTAGATTCTTATATATAATTGTGATGCCATTTTCTGTGCTGAAATATAGTAATGACTTATGTATTATCCATTTCAGGGACTGGTCCCTCGTGCTAAACTTCTGCTGTCACTTGGAGGAACATTTTTCTTGGGATTTGGACCGTTGATCCTCATAACCGTTGCATTTTTTTCAGCTCTTTACTTGGTAAGATCTTTTCCTTTCAACTTCTGCATGACTCTTTCATGCAGCTATTTGCTTGTTAATTAATGCATATATTATCTTGGCCATCATGATTTTTCTTTCAGCCATTGACTGGTTAGTTATGACATGTTTGTCTTACACTAACCTATAATTTTGTAATATTGAATGCTGATGCATATAATCTTTTAGAGAGTAGGATTTGATGGTTTGATGTGTACTGTGTACAGTATTTTGGACCAACTTTTGTCCATGATGCAAGCAAGATGTCACTATCACCTCCCCAGTATGTGGATCCTTATGCACTCTTAGAAGATGAAAGGATATCTCAGATAGCACCTCAACTAAAATAAAAAGCAGCATTTCACATATTTAGGTTAGGAATCTCGTTACAGATATCAAGTTTCTGTGTACTTTAGCCTTTGCTGAGTAGTTTCTTTGTAAAATATCATCACCCTGGAACTTGTTACTTCTTGTGTATTGTGCATTCATCGCTGACTTCATTTTTTTACAGTTACATTTTTCTTTTTTGCATATATGAATAATATATGATATGTAAATTTGAAATTCAAATGAAAGCTCATCAGGTGAAGCATTGCTAAATATTCTTTAATTTTCCTTGAAATGTCCGGAAACTGACAAACATTGAAGGGTTGACTAATTTCTAGGGATATAATATGGTGTCTTAAACAGGAATTTCTCTCAACATTATTTTGGACAAGCATATGAATAATGCTCTTAAGAGGATCCTATTAATAAATAGGAGGTAGCTTCACAGAATCACAGTTCACACCATAAGTCCATAACATGGAATGATGAATTGCAAAATCCTCCAAAAAAATATCCATTTATTGTAACTTAAAAAGATTGAAGAATCCCAAGAGTCAAATTACACATGTTTTCATCAACAAAATAGCTACCATAAATAAATAAATAAATGAACTCCATCAAAAGGTTGCCAAATGTATCCTGTTGAGAAACAAGTGGGAGATTAAGACTAGAATGGCTTGTAAACTTTAAGTTCTTTAATAATTCCTTCAATTGATCCAGCTGCAGCAACAATTGAAATCAGCAAGCAGAACACACTTAGCAACTTCAACCCTGTCCACCTCATAGAGAACTTTGGCACTTTAGATTGTACCATGTACATCTTTGTAGGAAAGTACACTGTCAATGGCCAGAATGCAAGAGCTCCAAGCAAACCAACAATGCTGTTGAAGAAAGGAAGTAATATAGCAATCACTGCTGACAATATCACATACAATGTCCTCCATATTAGCCTGAAAGGATTCATTCTATAGGTTCCAACCAATGGAATCTTTATGTGATGCTCTTTTGCCATGAAGCTGCTTTCAGGCCAACGCTCCTTGCACCAATTTTCCACCAGCAAAAACACGGGTTGTGTGTACACCTGGTAGGCGCCGACGAGATGAACGACGATGAAAATGTTACCAATGTCAATAAGCCAAAATGGCTCATAGAAACCAAATCCTGTTAAGAAGTTTCCAGGAGCATCGTTCCCAAATGCTGCATAGCCTATCATACCACATAGCATATAGAAGACAGTGGTGACTGCCACTGATGTAGAAGCAGCCACCTTCATCACTTGGTTCTCCGGTTTACCCGATTTCAATGTATCCTGTATCTCAACAATGACAGAACTGAAGCTATATGCAAAAGCAATGTTTCCCAAAGCTGTAAAAGTATTCCATAGCTTCTCGCTGCTTGTCACATCCACTCCAATGGTAACCCCGGTAAGGCTTGTTCTGGCATGGCTTCCCCCTATACCCTCCAGAACAATACAAACATCCATCATTCATAAAATGCTAAGAAATTCAGATGAGTAAATCATAAATGTGTTTAGTAAAGGCAATGCTGAACCTGCAACTTTGGCTATGGAGAGACCAATCCCTATGGTAGCATAACCAAAAGACATGATAGCAGCAAGAGCAGAGAGCCATGAAAGTTCATGGAAGTCTGGGATTTGGCTTAATATAATCTCTATGATCCCAAACATGATCATATAAGGGTAGTTTGGCATAGTACACACTGCATCATGCCCATTTTTGTGATAACAATTGGATCTTTGTATAGCCCTGATTACCAAGAAATAAGGAATAACAATTTTAATTAATCTCCAAGAAACAATGACTAAATTGGCAAAGGATCTATGGGGAGCTTTTAATGTTCTTACACCATACTAGTGGCTGCAGTGATAGTATATCCAATGCTTGCTCCAATCAGATTTATGTATTGAGCCAATCCACAATAATGGTGTTGAGTTCCTCCTGGAACAAACAAACACTACGATTCAATAATCACACATCTTATCTTAATACATGTCTTAAATGAGAAACTTGCAGTTACCTAGAATATTCTTGACCATGTTCCTATAGGTGTGGTTCCTGGTTCCATGAACAGGGTCAGGGGACCTATAACAATCGGTGAGGAGAAAAGAAGTGTAGAGAGTGATGAGTGAGAAGAGCATGAGGACAATGGGTCCTGCAATCCAACCCAACTGGGCAATGGCCCATGCAAGAGATAGCACCCCTGAGCCTATAACAGCCGTCAAAATATGTCCACTCGCAGTTATCCATGTTCCTTCATCACACCATAAAATTTGACAACTTCATTTAGTCATATAAATATGTAACACAATTACACAAAGCAAAGTAGTCATTTATTATTTATGGGTGCATGCAGTTTGAAGCACAATTCCATTGAAAACATCACCTTTTCGTTTTGGATGACCATCGTCATCAAATTTATTAGAGTCATACCCATCTTTTGCTACTTCTTCGATGCAAGGGCTTGTATTGCCCTGCATCGCCATTCACCTGCCTCTCTCGTTAATCTTTGAACCAATCAATTCTTCTTCAACCTTCATGGCTCATGGCTCATGACTTATATAGCATGTTGCATGTGTTCTTATCAGCATATTGCCATTTTTGGTAATAACGCCAACCAGTATGTTATTTTGTTTGGTATTAATGCCAACCAATATGTTATTGATATATGTTCTGCCAGGATACTAATATGAGTTTTAAAAATACATGTTAATAACTAATCAGTAGTGTTAGGATTCCATTTGTTCAACGCTTTCTACAAAAATGTTAATTTTATTAATTGCCGATGAATGTTGCTGTAAAACATCTTTGAATAGATTGACTTTCAACTATTTGTCATTTGACTAGCATCTATTTAAATAAGTAACAATTATTAAAAAAATTCTCTTATATTATATATTTTATTAAGTATTATAATTATAAATTAAAGGCTATATATAATTAATATACATATTAAAATTGTAATAATAATAATAATAATAACAATAACAATTTTCAATTACAAATATTTAAATTATATATATATAATCAATCAATAACACTTACATTTCTTAAAGATTGTCAAAAAAAAAATTTAACTACTTTTTAGCTTTGACACAAAAACATTAAAATTATACCATAAATCATCATTTAACATATATAAATGTTCATATCTTAGGCCAAAAACAAAAGTCAGACCTAAAATAAATAAAGGCCAACAAAAAAATACCGCCTTCACTACACCTACTCCACTTATATAAGCCGGGGCACCAGAACAACAGCTTAATTCTACTTATCTTATTAAATAAGCAACTAATTCCTAAAATATCTTCTATTTATTAAGAAAAGAAATCTCAACAACTTTTTTTATAAAAAGAGAATGGTTATCCATTACTATCAAAAGTAAAACTATACTAAAAAATTATTATTTATTTTACTATAAATACATTGATATTTCTTAGATATATTCATATTTCAATCTACCAAAAACCTGTTTAAACCCTTACTAGCTTAAGCATTGGAGCCTTTTATAGATACCATCTCCCACCTACTCATGAGGAACTCGGATGACAGCACTTCGGCACCAACATAAATTGAATGCTGCACAGAAAATTTCTGAACCTCAAAACCCAAAAATAACCCAATTTCAAATAACTTTCGAAATAATACAAATATTTATATTTACATTATAAGTGTTTTTAGTGCCATACGTACAAAATAATCAAATATAACAACACTTAAAAACAGCTAATAAACATTAGATATGATGAACTTTATTTATTGATTTTTAATTATGATCCTGTAACAACACAAGTATTACCTCTTCCTGTGATTATGAAGAAAAATATAATTTACAAATTCAAAAGGAGCAAATACTTTAATATATATTTTATTATTTTAATTATCTAAAAGATTATGTACAAAAGATTTATAATATTAATTTTTCATGTATTGTGCGATACTAAATCTAATTTTATGTTATTTTTAAACAGTAATTATTAAAGCATTTCTAATATTTGGTTTTAGTTTAATTTTATTTTGGATCCCATAAAATACCATAAACATTTGTGGTAAAAATTAATTTGAGATTCAATGAGATTTATCACTCAAATATTTGATCTCAACTCAATTTAAAATTTATATTATTTTTAATTATTTTATTTAATAAATTATCTAAATAATAAAATTTAATTAATCTTTTTAAATTGATGTCGCCTCTCTTTATTAATACCAATTTTATTTTAAATATTGCAGCCGATGCAAATTTTAATTTTAAATCAATTTAATTACTATAAATGTCAGAATTGATATAAAAAAATTCTATTGGAGTTGCTCTTATGCCAACAATATAATGAAGATAGCCATATAGAATTTTATGGATTTGGATTCTCTAAAGTTTGAATTTCACTTTAAAGAGTAAAATGTGATCTCTCACAATTAATTTTATAGGTGGGACCAAAAATAAATATGAAAGAAAACTTATTCAATGGTAGAAGATCACACTTTACTTTCTAAAGTGAAATTCAAACTTTAGAAAATCCAAATTCAAATTTTATTTATTATTTAATTCTTACTACCAAATAGATTTAAAATTTCAATCATCTCCTTCAAAAATATTATCTTAAAACCCAAAAGAGATCATATATTCATACCAAATATCAAAGTCAAAATTCATGCCTATTTTTTTCAAGTGTATTGAATATTACCAAAAAGAAGGGAAAAAAAGTTAATACTAGCCAAATCTGTTTGAAAAGACGACTATATTACGTGCACATTAAAATTAACTACCAAAGTTAATTACTAATATAAAATATATGTTCGAATATAAACACATATTGAAAATAAATTAAATCATATATATATTTATACACAAATATATTGATAACTACTTTTAGTGACTAATTTTAGTGTACGAATAACATTTTTGTTAAAAAACATATATCATTCATATGGTCCTCAACGCATTTCACAATTTATCTATTTATGGTCATTTTTAGGAAAAAAAAAATCAACAAGCTCAAGCTTTGACTTATGATATAAAATACACGGTTGTCATAATTGGATTCAAATTTCTATTTTTATCTCTACTATGTAAATGATATTTCATTATTTCTCATAGTAAATATTACCCAAGACTTCTTTGTATTATTTGATAAGAAAAAAAAAATTGAAGAATAAATACATAATTTTATGTGGTTAAGATTTCTCCCATCTTGACGATGACAATAATAGATAATGAATTATATATAATAGTCCCAATCTAATGTGATTATAGGAGTCCGATTAATTGATTCTATATCAAACTATATTTATTTTTTCTAAATTTTTCATGAATAGGTGAGAACGATCTATATGAGATAATTGATAAACCCCGTTTTTAATGGAGAAAGAGTTGCATTTTAGAATCTATTTCCACAATAATTAGGACATTATTATACATTGCATAAGTGTAATTCTCTACCAAATCATGAAAGTAATTGTCCGTCACTTTTGGTATACACTGTTAAGAAAATGTCAAAACATTAATTTTTCGGCCGTCTATTGCAATCAAAATTTGTTTCCATTTTCTTACCCTTTTTTTTTCAAATTCAAAATTACATACACTTGGAAATATATATTTTATTGATAAAGGATCATGCTTAATTGATTTAGAATCTTAATTAGGACAAATTTGTAGGATTTCACTAGATTGAAGGATAAGTCATTAGTCAAAACATGAATTAATCTTCCTATAAATAGATGATATAATATAACATCGGAACCACAATTTTGTTAAGCAAGGCATAATAGTTTTCTATTTGCATGGAGATGTTGAAGCAGAAAAAGAAAACAACAGGGAGGAAGAGGATTGAGATCAAGAAGCTTGAGAAAGAAGCAAACAAGCAAGTCACCTTCTCAAAGCGGCGAGCCGGGATGTTTAAGAAAGCCAGTGAGCTATGCATATTATGCAATGCTCACGTTGCCATTATAGTGTTCTCGCCGGCCGACAAGTTGTTCTGCTTTGGAGAACCCAGCACGGAGGCCGTGGTGGAGCGGTACCTGAAAGGATCGCCAGATTTTGAGCCAATAAAGTCCTCCGAAAGGAAGAAGCCGGTGTCGTGCGAAGAGCATAACAGAAAATACGAAGAGGCGATGAAGGCGTTGGAGTTGGAAAAGAAGAACAAGGCTGATGTTGAAGGTTTTGCTAAGGTTTGGGGGAGAGGGGAATGGTGGAATGAAGAGATTCATGAGATGAGTGTTGAGCAGTTGGAGCAGTTTTTGGTAGCCATTTATGAATTGAGGAGTAGGCTTCTTCAAAGGGCTGCTGAAATCATGATGATGCATGGAATGTTATAGAATAATTCATCAACCCTGTTTTGATTTTCATCAAGAAGTTTTATCTTATTACTGCTTGCACAAATTTTCGTGAACAATATAAATTTAATTCAGTGTTCTTTTTTGTGTTTAATGTTTCAATTTGGTTCAAATGTTATGTTTACTTATTAGCAAGGATTGATGATGATATCTATATCAAGACTTAAATTTTAGGGTTCAAATAATTTATTTCAAGTTTTATTCCAAAAAATTGAAAAAAGAATTAATAGATTCTCAATAATTTAATACTGAGATCTCAAATGATGTACATACCTTTTTAGGATGTACCATGGTTCCTCAATCTAGCAAGATGTAATTATAGAAAGAATAACATGACAAGAAGTTAGCACAAAATGAAGGAAATCAAGAACAGCATAAACAAATTAGACATATCACACAAATGTCTAGTAAAACTAAGTTTGTAGCTCTGGATGTTTCTATCGACACATTTTCTGCTCAAGCAACGAGGTTCTAACAACTACGTGGGATCTGCAAAGTGCAATGCAAGCACCAGGTTCACAACAAAAACTCAAACAGCTATCTTCGTTTTTTTGGCAATTTACTCTGCTGCTATTTCATCACCATTTTCTCCTTCATTTCTGAAATCTGGTAATGTATCAAGATCTGTTCGAAACTTTGCGTCATCTGAGGAATCAATGCCATCAACTGAATCCGAAGTACCATTGGCAGATGACTCATCTGACATTTCATCTGTTTGGTTGTCGCCTTTAAAAATCTCATCCTCGGAGCCAGAGTTACCTTCGGGGTTGTCACCCTCAGAGACATCAGAGATTTCATTTCTCGAACCGTTCCCAGTTTCATTCGATGCCAACAATCTTGCATTCTCTGACTCACCACTGCCTAGAGTTAAGGATTCTCCTGCAGATGCGTCTCCATTTTCGGTCTTAACAGTGGCTGTTGCATTGGAATCATGCAGGTTCTCTTCAGAGACTCTGTTTCTGTTATCACTCTGCACTAACCCATCTGTTTGGACTCTGTCATCACCGGAAATGGCTGTGTTCCTGGTAGAATTTTGAGAATGATCTGATTCAGATAGAATCACTGTCTTATTCTGATCAGATGAACTCAAAGTGTCGACACCAGCACCACTCAAGTTATTGCTTGCTTCTGTGGTCATATTTTTCATGTCACTGCTTGCTTCCAAGTGGTTGTTGGAGTTTGTTGTGGCCGTGTTGTTCAGATTTGAGCTATCCACTGGATTGGACAGAGTGTTGTTTCCACCCTCTATACCAGAAGTTGCATTTGAAGGATTGCGAGTCAGATCACCTTCTGTAACCTTCAAATCTGAATCCTTTTGATTGCTGTTGCTTTCATCTGAATAAGTCGCCTCATTTTCGGGTTTTGTTTTATTAGTGACTAAGTTTACATCAGAGTTTCCCAAACTCAATGCCTCAGTTTCAGTATTAGTTGTATGAGCATCATGAGTTACAGCACTAGAAGCATCATCTCCCTTGTAATGTTCCTCTCGAGCTTCACGGGTGTTGTGGTTTTCAACTAGTTCCCCCTTTCCCTCACCCTCACCCTCGCCGTTTTCATTTTCCTTTTCATCAACTTCTTCTTTCTCTTTCTCTTTCTCTTCATCCACAAACTCTTCATCATGATCTGTACCCACCTCTGTTTTCTCTTGATCATTTTCATCTATCTCATCATCTCCTACTCCTCTTCCTTCATCTTCCATCTCTTCACTTTTGTTTTCATCTTCCTCCTGTTGTTCTTCGGCATCGAGCTTATTTTCTTCTTCCCTCTGATCTCTCACCTCATGCTTGTTGTCTTCACTTTCTTCAGTTTCATTCTTGCTTCCTTCATCGTCGTCTTCTTCATAAGTCGGTTCAGGTTTATTTACCACATCCTCTACAACATTTTCATCCTCCTCTTCTTCATCACGCTTTTCATTCCGATTTACTTCATCCTTAACTGGATGAAGGTCTTTCCTACCAAGTTTCAAAATCTGATTTGCCTGTGTTTGGACCAATAACTTTTCATCATTCTCATCATATTCCTTCTTCTTATCATGATTGTGCTTAACCTGGTAGATTAACCAGAAGCAAACACCAAGCAACAGAACAATTTGCAGAAAATGTTTTACCCTGATGCCTTTGGATCTATTACTCCTACTTGGAAGCCGTTTCATCATGCTTTGCTTAACTAACTCGGAAACCCCTGATTCTGTCTTCTTCAAGCAGCTAGTGCAGGCCACCTATTTGATTGGAATATGGAAATGTACAATTAAAAAAATGGAAGCTATAATCATCAATGCAAAGATATTACAACGGAAAATAAATGCTTTTAACAAGCTTAAATATATTAACCATTTGTATGTAGAAAAAGTGCTGAGCAGAGACATCATTAACCCCAAAAGTGAAATGAAACCAAACTAAAACACTATACTACTATACCTTTTTTTCAGGACCTTCCCCAATTCCAGAAAACAGTGTCCAACAAAGCAATATATATAATTATATATATAGATTATAGAATATAACAGTTAATTTGGGCAAGTGGAAACAATACAATAGCTCATTTTGTCATTTGCTCAACATTTTGATGACGAAAATCTATGATTCACTCGACAAGAGAAAACAGAGAAGAAACCACAATCAAACCCTAGAAAAACCACCCCTAGAAGCATAATCCAATCCCTACCCAGAATCGTCAACATAAAATTATCAGATATAAGAAGCATATTTGTCATTCCCAGTAAAACCTCATTTTTTGGCACGAGAATACTCGAATGACCACACCATTTTGAAAACCCAAAAAAAAAAAGAAAAGGATGCAAATAGATAGAAGGTTCCTCACACTAACGATAGTAAGAAAGATTGAATTTTGACTTAAGAAGGAGCATACCCATGTCCCACAAGTGAGTGAAGTAAATCCTTGTTCTGAAAAAAATGAAGAGATAAGAAATGATTACCTGAATGAGCAGAAAGCAGTTTGAAGAAGAAGTGGAAAAGGGGTAAGGGTGAGGCTAAGACAAAAGAAAAAACATGTTTTTAAGGATTATTTATGTGCCAAGAAGGGAGTGAGTGGAAGACAGGAACCCCCAACAACACAACACGATCTAAAACTAGGAAGCTGTCTTGACCTTGAGTCTTCTTGACCACATCCACTATAGCTGTATAGCACCGTACACTTAGCCCAGCCACCACCACCACCATCATCACAATAGAAAGGATTGTGCCTTTCTTAATCGATAGTGTACTCTATTAAAAATCCTTAATTAGTAATTTACATTTTTATATTTGGGTGGGGCATATTTAAATTGCTTATGAAAATTAAGTTCAGAATCTAATAATTAATGTCATGCATATCTCATTTGAGAAGTAGAAAAAGGAAAAGATGAGATAAAGTTGAAAATTTAAATTTAAATGAATCCACAAAATAAGTTTTTTTGTTTAGATTTTGGTGTGCATGACTATTTAAAATTTCCTATAAAAAGATGTCAAGTATTTGGGAGTCAAAAAGTATAATTATGTGAAAAAATTTAGTGATCAGTCATTTTTGTGTTTTGTGATCAACATTTAATTATCAAAAGAAAAATGAGCGATTTTTTATAATTAGATGTAATCTTACATTATTAAAAATATTATTGATGGCCAATTGATAGTTACAAAACACAAAAATTACTAGTCCCTAGCACTCCTCTAATTATATTACATGTATTTGTAAAATATTTTCCATGCTGATAATTTATATCTTACAAAAACTAATCATTCTTTAAAACATATTCTCGTTAATACCAATTTCGTGATTAGTATATTGCTCCTTTTTTTGGTCTGGGTAATATTGCTCCTCATAGGTCTCCATTTTTAATGTATACTTATTCGGATCATGCACAACACCCAAACTAATCGACGAATGCTTGTCTTTTTATGGCTAGTTTAATCAAAAGTTGATGAAGTTATTTGAAAAACAACTTTGCAAACTGAAGGGTTATGTAAAGTTGTAACCAAAGATGTATAATAGCCTCCTAATAATAATAGAAAAATAGAAAAATATTCTTTCAATCACACTTGAACAGGCTTGAGAATGGGAATATGAATTCAATTACATGATGAATAGAGAGTTAAAGTGTGGATATCAGATAAGTTCTGAAACTAATACCGTAAATATATCCTGCAATATGTAACCAACTCATTAACGTCACAGCAAAAAGAAAGAAAGGAATAAATCTTTTGAAGTCTTTAGAAGATGGGAAGCTTTATAATCAAGTATTCAGATTCTTCTGTAAACTTTCTGCTGAAAAGGCTTCTCTTGAGAAGGCACATGTATGTTTCTAAAGATTGGTATAGATAATTTTAATTCCCTCATCCTGATAATTTTCCTTGCCACAAGTTTAGTTGGAACATGGATAACAATATTCTTTGAATTCATCATTCATGTTCCTTGATTCACAGGTAACATTTTAAGATAGCTAATGTTGCAGTAGCTATCAATTTAATGTGCTAAGCCTCACTTTAAGAGTACCTCAAACATTTAATTATGTTGTAATGAGGATTTGGTTAAGTCCTAACTAGGAAGAATATGACAGCTGTAAATTCCTTTGCTTCTTTCTAAAGATATTCTTGATTGAACATATTCCTAATTGTCCCTTCCATGCAATACCTATATATATGTTTGGCTTCCTTCAATATCTTTAACAGAGACAATGAATAACTTTCACATAGCACTCTTCTTCCTCATTGGGATTGTGTCCTCCATTTTGTTTCAGATTTCAGTTGCATCTGTTGTTTCAACAGGAAACTTCAATAAGGACTTCTATGTTTTATGGTCACCTACCCATGTAAACACATCTGCTGATGGACACACTAGAACTTTGAAGCTTGATCAACAATCCGGTACCAATACCATGCCATTTCTAGCTGAATCATCAATATTCATGATCCTATCTTAATTATTGTGGTTTGAAATATTGTAGGGGCTGGTTTTGCTTCAAATCAGATGTTTTTGTTTGGACAAATTGACATGCAAATCAAACTAGTACCAGGTGATTCTGCAGGCACAGTATTAGCCTACTATGTAAGCAAACCCTTTAATCTTCCATTTTTGTACCTCCTCATTGTTTTGCATAGTAAAAGAACACAAAGACATTTATACTACTTTGTTGATTTATTGCAGATGGCATCTGATCAACCAAATCGCGACGAGATTGACTTTGAGTTTCTAGGAAACATGTCTGAGCAGCCTTATATTCTTCAAACAAATATTTATGCAGATGGGTTTGGCAATAGAGAGGAGAGGATTTATCTATGGTTTGATCCTACAGAGGACTTCCATGCTTACTCAGTGTTGTGGAATCTGCACCAGATTGTGTAAGGCTAAGCCTGCATTATTGCAAATTGTTAACCCTTTGAACATAGGCCAATAAAGCTGAGGATGTGAAATTGAATTGGGGTGTTGCAGGTTCATGGTGGATAGCATTCCAATAAGAGTGTACAGAAACCATGGTGACAAGGGAGTTCCATTTCCAAGAAGGCAACCAATGAGTCTAGAAGCAACTCTTTGGAATGGTGATAGCTGGGCAACAAGAGGAGGTCAAGACAAGATAGATTGGACAAAGGGTCCCTTCATAGCTTCATTCAGGAACTACAACATTGATGCTTGTGTGTGGAAAGGGAACCCAAGGTTCTGCAGAGTAGCTAGCCATGTTAATTGGTGGAACCTAAACAACTTCAGCACACTCACATCTCCACAAAGAAGGTGGTTCAAATGGGTCAGGAAATACCATATGATTTATGATTATTGCCAAGACAATGAGAGGTTCCAAAACAATCTTCCACAGGAATGTTCCCTTCCCAAGTATTGATAACCAGAAAAGAAACTTTATTACTGGTTTTGATACCAAAAAGTTGAAAAGAAACCCCTTGTTTCATGGAATTCTCATAAAAACTTAGTGTATGTTATTGATCCATTGATGCTTACTTGATGCGAACTACAATGTCACACAGTTAACGTTATATAAGGGGATCAATTAATCAATTAATCATAACATAACACTATTATATAAGGGAATAAAAGCAAATTAAGCAGCACTTGACAAAGTGCTTTGAGGAATTGTTTGTTTAATAGCAGAAATCGAGTAACAAATCTAACACTTATATATCTCTTATTATTACAACATTACAACAATGTGGACCAGCTAAACTCGTCCTTATTAGAAAGAATTGCTTTAAGAAATTGTGCTGGCCTCCTTATATAGATACAGCTAAAAATGAACCCAACAACAATAACAACAATAAATGAACTGCAGTACTTGATGCATTATTCGTCCCTGCAAAAAGCCAAAACCATAGTGATCCATTAGGACATTTAATGGATAATGAAGGATAACCAATTATCAATTGAAAAGTAAACTAAGCATAATGTCATAGCTCAAGTACCTTGTGGTGAAGGTGCTGATGATGGATTCAGAGATAGAGATGGTGGTTGTACCTCTGCTGAAAAAAACCAAAACATCAGTAACTAATAAGTGATTAACAAAAATAATCAAATATACCATTCTAGCACCAATCTTATCATTGCAAAGACTCAATAGCCCTTTGATTGACTCAACTAAGCAGCTATCACATTCTGCTTCAGACAAATCAGGAGTACACTGAACAACACCATATATGGTTATGTTCCTTGGACCTACCGAGGCACTTCCCACACCATATTTTCGACGAGAGTCACCACTCACCAGATGCAGCTTTGCTTTTAAGATTTTCTAGCAAATTGTTGAGCACTTCATTGAACTTATCAACCTGAGTTGTGTTCTTTTCTTCAACACTATAGTACATAGGTAGCAATTCCTTGTGGCCGAAAATGGCACTATCCGAGTAACGCAACCAGTTGCCTCCTTGCTGTGTTGCAGAGTCCAATGGCATTTACTCTGTCTGTGTTTTGGCCATATGAGGAATTGTAGAAACCGTAGTTGATTTTTGTGTTGGAAGTGAGAGTGGACAAAAGGGTGTTAAGGTTTTTGGCATAGTTGCTATTTGCTCTAGAGTTAACTACAGTGTTACCAACAACTAGAGCAGTTGCATCTGCATTGACTTTAGATATGGAAATGATTATGATGAGGCAAGAAACTATGGAAAGTAGCCTTACATAGAGAACACAAGACATTATGGTTTGTGTTTTTGGAATAACAGCTATCAATTGGTTTATTGAAGCTTTTGATATGAATAGTTGTAATCCAAGTTGCTACTTGCTAGCTGTTTATAAACGAAATTTATCCTCTTTAAATAATGAAACTCTTTCAGAGTATATCTGTTCAATTTGTGGAAAAATTCTATCAATGTTGCTGTTCTTGAGAGTTTTGCAAATACCAACTCTTGGTTCCTATGACCCGGTACTTTCTTACAGAAGTGTACGTCACCACATGCTCATAAATGTATGTATATTAATTTAGTGGTTGCACATTTTGTTTTTTTTGTTCTCCCATTTTATGTTAACTATTTCCATGCTCTTCAGTTAACAAAACGTACACCATTATCATTTTTCAAAATTTTACTTAATATTTGTTTTTATCAAGACCTATAAATCTATCACAAAATTTGAGAATCTACTTATTGCTCAATTATTACAACAATAAGCTGGACCAGCTGAACTTGACGAGAATCCTAACTAGCCAACCTTGCTTTCCTTAATAGAAAATAAAGAACACTTTAGCGAGGATATAGCTCAGTAACGGAAGCCTCATTTTCTGATTCTTGAGCTGATTTACTTGCGGATTCACTTGTTCTTGTTGTTGTATTATTCTCCGCTGAATGTATGTCTGATAATGGAAGGCTTCTAGTTCTAGTAGTCCCCAGAAAAAATGCAGGTTCTGAAGGTGTTGGCATAGTTACAGAACAACTATCCAGCATCAATGCAATAGAACTCATGTTTGGTCTATGCGCTAAATCTTCTTGAACACAAAGCAAACCAATGTGGACGCATCTCATAACGTCATTTGGTGAAATATTGCTTAATGGTGGATCTATGATATTTATAGCTGTTCTCTCCTTCCAATTTCTCCAAACCTGCAAGAATTTGATCAGTCACACACAGATGTTACATACATTATGTTTAAGATAACATAACCTTCTATATGAATATACAGAGGAGGAGGACTTACAAAGCTTAGTAGCTGCTCTATACTCTCCTCACTGCCATTCTCAATGTGCCTTTTGCCGCTCACAATTTCAAGGACTATTACACCAAAGCTAATAACATCTGACTTTGTTGAAAATTGTCCGTACATTGCATATTCGGGTGCCATATATCCACTGCATGTCAAGATTTTGAACATATGACATGATTCAAGAAAAAGTACTTGATGTTGATTCAGTTTTCTGTAAGTTTTTCAAAAAGTATTATGTAGTTTTAACATAATAGTCATAAAACTCAAGTCCTATAGATAGATAGTCAATTGATAGTTACTAAGAGATGTCAATAATTAATAAGTTCTAGTATAATTCTAAATAAAACTTACTATATTCCCACAATTTGATTCGTATTTCCGAGTTTGATCCGTGCCAAACAGTTTTGCTAATCCAAAATCTGCTATCTTAGGATTCATATCATCATCTAAGAGGATATTACTTGTTTTGAGGTCACGATGTATAATACGAAATCTAGAATCTTCATGAAGATAAAGAAGAGCTCGGGCAACACCTTTAATGATTTTGTACCGGCTTGTCCAATTCAATTGTTGTCTCTTGATTGGATCTACATGTACACCATGATCATGAGCTTAAAAACTATATTTAACTTGAATGATTTAGCGGGTAATAGTCCAATTATTATGACGAACGTACCAAATATGAAGTAATCAAGACTTTTTTTAGGAACAAACTCATAAATAAGCAACCTTTCAATTCCTTCCAAACAAAAACCAAGGAGCTTAACCAAATTTCGATGTTGAAGTTTGGCCAATAAAAGCACTTCATTCTTAAACTCCGTAGCTCTTTGGCCAGAGTCCTTTGACAACCTTTTGACGGCAATCATTTGTCCATTGGAGAGCTGACCCTGAAAATATATCATATATGTGATTTTAGTTTTTAATTTTTTTTCTTGAGTGAGTCCCTATGCATATATATATCTTACATTCTTATCGTACTTAAATTTGACGGGTAAACTAATTAATAAAAGTGGAGAATAACGAAGGGGAGTGTTAGGAGAACAATGAAAATTTTGAACAATATAAACAACTACCAATCAAATAAAAATACACTATACTCTAATTTAATGCTACTAATTAAATTTATTCTTTTAACCCTATTAATTCATATTGTTTACACATTGTTCAAAAATTTTGTTAGTCATCTATATTTTTCCCTAAAAATAATATCTGTTAAGAGTAAAATAGTGTGATCTTGTACCTTATAAACTGCTCCAAATCCACCTTGTCCTAGTTTATTAGAATTTGAGAAATCACTTGTAGCAACTCGTATGGTATCAAAGTCGAACTGCAATGACTCGTTCATCGTAATTTCTTCTTCAACAACTTCAGTTTCACATGCATGGGATAGGAATCAACAGGGTAATGATGTAAGTAGTTTTTAAATTTGATAAAGCATTCAAAATAAAGAACCAAATTGAAAATAGTTCTAAAAGTAGCCTTACATGTGCTTTCAGAAAGTTTGCTTGGCCTTTTCACTTTTAAATAGACGCATATAGAACACATGATGAACACCAAAACAGTAACAGATGGCACTGCTACGACGATCACAAATCGCGATTTGGAAGTAGTAGTGTTGTTATTAGTAGTAGTAGTAGGCTGAAACTGAAAGAAACGGTATGTTTCAAACCTAATATGACATCTTGGAGTAAGAACTCTCCCACCTTTCTTCCCATCATTCAGAGTTACATCCACGATCCCCTCCAAACATTCGTCACACTTTTGGCTAGAAAGATCCGGCGTGCACTACACAAGCCCATATATGGTTTGAAAATCCGTACCAGTGACACTCCCCGCAGCATATTTGCGGCAAGAGTCACCGGTTGCACTCACGGTTGTTTCTCAGATTTGACATCAAGCTTGCGCGTTCTTGTTTGAACACTTGCACATCCGTTGCGTTGTCCGTGTTAATCAGGTATTGCATGGGGGTATTGTCAACGTAGCCACTGCCGAAGATGGTGCGGTTTGAGTATCTGAGCATGAATGATAAAAAACATTAACAAATGAGGGAGGTGTGTTGAGGCAAATTCATTCAAACTACTTCAATGCGTATGGTATGGGGATAGCGGCAGTTCTAAAAGTCGTGGATAATGTCTTTATTTTCTTCATGAATGACTTCAAGATAATAAGTAGCAGGTACAACAAATTATACTCAGTCACCTTCTTTGCGGTGGATTTCAATTGCTTAACCATTGATTAGTCAACCACAAAGTGGGTAAAGACCCAAGACTAATAGAAAAAATTTGTTAAAAAGTAACTAAGATTTAAACTTGCACAACTAAAATAAATTAAGTTTATATATAAAAAATTATTTAATAAAATAGTGTTAAAAATTAATCTTAAATTTAAATAAAATTATATACATTTTATTATTTAATAAAATTTATTATCTAATACACATATTTAATAAACTTAAATATTATCAAACAAGAATAAATATAATACAAATATAAATGTTGAGTTATGTAACATTCGAAATTTTTTTCAAACTAAATAATGATTTATGTATGATTCGTTATTTTTGTTTAAAATTTTATTTTCCAAAAATATTTTTATTGATAGTAATTAAATTAAATTTTATGATACTTTGAATTTAAAAATTTATTAAGACTCTTGTATATAATATTCATAATTATTAGATATTTTTTTATTTAAACTAATTAAAAAAATTAATAAATAAATAATATTTTTATAATAATTTTATTCAAATACATTTAGTTTTCAATTACTATTTCATTATCTAATTTTATTAAAATCTCTAAAATTTCTTTACTTCTTTTTTTCCTAACCCTAATTTTAAATCACACTCACTCTCACTTCTCACACATACGCACTTCACTTAGTCACTCTCATTCTCTCTCAATCTGAAACCACAAGGAAAGAAAGAAAGGAGAGAAAGAAACAGAGGAAGAGGGGGAAGAGGAGGGAAGAGAGAGACCGCACGACAAGGCTTGGTCCTGCTACCGCCATTGCCATCCCCGTTGTGTCGTTGTCACAGAGAAGAGAGGGAGACAGAAGAGGAGCCCGCGCACGAGAGAGAAAGAACTAGACACTACGATAGAGAAGAATGGAGCTGTACCGCTGTCACTGCCGAGCAACTGCCACCGTCGGAGCGTGCCATTGAGGCTGATAGATGCTAGATCCCTTGCCTGCTTTGCGTTCTGCCCTTTCTCTGCTTTGCTGGGGGCGGAGCCCTGCCTCTCCGCGGTTCGTCAAAGCTTGTGGTGTTGCTGCGGGAGTCACTGCTAGAGGAGAGGAACTGGCGCCACCGCAGTTCTGTTGTGTCCTTTACCGTCGATGCTGGAGAGGATCACCTGAGCTGCTCATGCTCATTTCCTTTAGTAAGACTAATCTTGTTCTGCCTTATCTTGCCGTAAAGCTCTATTATTGACTCTGTCCTATCTTGATTCCCTTTCTGCCTTTGCTCTTGTTGGATTCGCTGCCATTTTTACTGTGGTTGTCCCGTGTTGTTGCTGCTAGGGCTGACAGTGATGATGCTGTCATTGCTCCCTTGATTTGTGTGTATATTGGTAGGAATGAAGCTTATGTTGATGCAGTTGCAACTTTCTGCTGCCCACATCCAAAGATTCGTGCTCTTTCATTCCAGTTTACTTCAACCTTCTTCACCTTTTATCTTGGAACTCCCGGTTTGGTCTCTTCGGTCCCTTGGGACCAATTTGTGAGTAGGCTTTACATTTATAATTGTTTGATTGTGCATCTATAATTATTTTGATATATATCTATTATGATCTTTGAATTATACTCACTATATTTGTCTAGAACGGTTTTAAATTGATTAGAATAATTGATTTATTAAAATTGAATAATTCATTTTTATGAAGTTTATACTTTCGGAACTATACATGGGACCATATATATTTTTTATGAAGTTTTGCATTATTTTAAATTGTTTGATCTTACTTGAATATCTGTTTTTGAGTCTATATATATTTTTGATAAAGTTTTGCATTATTCTAAAATGTTTGAATTTACTTGAATATCTGTTTTTGAATATTGAAGTATTTGTTGGTATTCACTTAGTTTAAAGATTGTGAAATATATTTGAAATGTGTTATGATTGAAAAAGTATGATTAGAAAGGATTCTGACGAAAAAGTATAATATGATTTGATTTGATTCGATATCTTATATATTTGAAAAATCAAAGATTTGTTGTATTTGAAATTATATGTTTTGAATTAGTTTGGGAGGCTCGTATTAGAAAACCGTAGTTAACGGCGGTTATGACGTTAACTTAGATGCATCTGACTCAGACTCCAGCTAGCAGGGGTGTTGCTAGCCTAACGTGTAGGCCACACGTTAGATCTGTTATTCTGTTAGGACACACAAGTGGAAAGGGCTACCCATAGAGGTGGAGCCGCCCATGTGTGGACTTTTGATTTGATTTCTGTATGAGAACTCCCTTATTGATTCACTTATTATTATTATCAACTTTTATGTTCTAATTAAAAATTACTTTAATAATGATGTTTATATGGTCTCATGTCGATTATAGATGTATTGTCTAGTCACTGAGTTGCAAAACTCACCCCGTTTTTCTAAAAATATTTTTCAGGAATAAATATTTGGTCATGTGAGCCTTTCTATTCAAGGGTAATGATCTGCAATGGATACCTATTCTTTGTTGAGTTCTTAGACATCATCTGCTCCATAGGTCACAGGCAGGATCCAATCATTTTTAATTATTTTAATTTTTGTTAAAAATGTATACTATTTATTTTGGAACTTGTAAAAATGTCACAGGCTTGCTAGGGGATTATTTTCCCTGAGCGCCAGTCATGGCTCATTTTGGGCCGTGACAAAGTGGTATCAGAGCTTAGGTTTAATCTGTGCAATATAAAGCAAGTGTTCTATGGTAGGATCACAATTGTATAAATAGAAGCGCGCCTATTTGTACAAATTGTCGCACTATCAAAGGCTTATAGAAATGTTCTCTTTGTTCTCTATGTCATTGTTGTCTTCTGATTATTGAAGTCATGTATCCTCTGCCACTTCTTACTACTCCTGTTTTGCCGCTTCTTACTACTCCTTCCTTTTTTCTTGTACCCAATCTTAACTTATCCTTTGGTAGATTTTCTTGAACGTATTTTTGTAATGGTTTTGGTTTGGGTTTCGGTTCGCGATTTCTCTTGTAGCTAGTTTAATTTTCCCTAATTTTTGGCGAATGTATGCTTTAATCTTCTTCATCTTTGTGTTGTTCTTTATGATCTCTGATGTCAGTATTTTAGGAATTACTTTGAAGATCCGATTTGTGTTTGCTGTGAATTACTATCTAATTCCTTAAAGTTGAACATTTTTTTTTACAAGAGTTTTTCCCTTGTTACTTTCAACTAATTATAAATCATGTATCGTGAGTTAAAATATCTAGCATCGTCACTTCTTGTGGTGTGATTGTTGGGCATGATGCATACAGGGCTAGAAAATTATAACTTACAAGGAATAGTTCTTCTAAAATCCTTCTTTCCTTTATTTATTTATTTATTTATTTAATTTTATTTATTTATTTATTTATTTATTTTAATGGTAATTGTTAAGTTTGGGAACGCTAGGTGTTCTTCTCAGGTTAGTTTGTGTTGAAGTATGTGCTTTGATCGTGCCGCGTGATTTGACATATCATTCATTCTTCTATCTTTCATATTGGGAGTTCCTTATTTTAATTCTTCTCGAAATGCGATTTGGTTCCTTTGCTTCATCTCCTACATCTTATACATACCTTGATCTGATCGTGCTGCTACGTTTTTTTTTCTCTCTCCACCATCGCTGTAGCCATGTGATGTCTCTTCTAGTTTGTGTGCTTCTCTTGACATCTTGATTTCTGATTAATTGATTATTGAATATTGAATATTGAATATTGATTACTTGTTCCGTTGAGAATATGGATTAGTTCAACTTTTAGATTTCTATCTTTTTATATTAGTTCAGGTGTTTTGCCTCTTTATGAGGTGAAAATACAGTGTGTGATTAAGCTTGATTTATAGAGCCTTGATTTGCTTGTGTATGATTAAACCTTGTTATTTCATGTAGGGATGAACTAATTAACATTGTGGAGCCTTAATTTGCTTGTCATTTGAATTTAATTAAAGATAAATAGGAGATAACAAGATAGTTCTTAGTTTGCTTCTGTTTTGCTTGCTATTTAGATTCACTAATCCATCTTCATTAAACACAATGTAATAGTTCTTTCACTACCTTGCATGTAATTGTTTGTAGTTCTTGATTTATCTTTTGTTCCTTTTTGGATCTTGGATATAAAACATTTCAAAGTGCTGAGTAAAAGCATTTGCTTCATTGTTACATGTTATTTCCCTTTAAATTCCTTGCATTCCTTTGATTAACTGTTGTACTGAATTTGGACATTTATGAGGATTCAGGATTGTCAATATTTGAAGGAAATTGTCAAGTTTTATTACATTTTTCTCTATGTTTGGACAATACAATCAGCATAAACATAATATAGAAGAGGAGTATGAATGGATCGGTTTGGCCCTTTATTTGCTATTGTTATGGAATATGGTGTTTGATGAATTCAACTATTGATTTGTCATTTTTGCTTTTGAACCTTGGTTTGCAATTGTCGCATCTAATTCAATTCCAAATTTCACACTTGATT
The DNA here is from genome assembly GCF_000817695.3 of Arachis duranensis. Classification (NCBI taxonomy): domain Eukaryota; kingdom Viridiplantae; phylum Streptophyta; class Magnoliopsida; order Fabales; family Fabaceae; genus Arachis; species Arachis duranensis. The sequence goes on along the minus strand of NC_029780.3, from coordinate 111,112,526 downwards.
TTCAATAATACAAAGGAAAAATTATTTGTATTTCTCACATACTCTTCCAACAAAGATCACAACATTCAGGCCAAAAAAAAAAATTCTATTTATAGGAAAACAAAAATTGCCTACTTGAAAAAAAAATGTTATATGCTTGTTATTTGGTAATATTATTAATTGAGAAAGAAAACTTTACGATTTTTGCACCCTTTTTCCCTTCTAGTAAGAAACACTTTATGAGAGTTGCTCAACTCTACTTTTATATAGGCAGATTACTGATCCTTAGTTTGCTATTGTTATGTGTTCTGAGATTGCTGATTATTATTGCTTCTCAATGTAATGGTATTTTTACTCTGCTATATTCGCTGCATCACATCCTCTATTTTGACCATCAGTTGCCTACTTCAACTTTAAGGCATCAAAATATAACTCATTTTATAGTCAAATACAATTTACTTACAACTACTTGTTTGTGGTTCAATTTATTAACTCAAAGGAGTTGTACAATGCTTTTAGGTAGAAATGTTAAAGAAAAATCTTTGTTCAAAGTTACTTTCCAATGATTAACACCACCTATTTTTTTTATTAACTTTATAGGAGGCCTTTGCCCCAAAAAAAAAAAAATTTTTTTTTCTCTTTAATACAACTTGATTCTCTTTCAACCACATTCCATTTACTTATGCATATCCTTATTTTATTGTGCACCTAGGTATCCTCCAAAGATCTTAAGGAAAAAAACCCTTGCCCCTACCTACTATTAAGCACCAATTTATGAACCCTGTATCCTTTGTTTCAACTTAATTTTGTTTGACGTGATAGTATTTATGCGATTTTTCATTTCCTTTGAAATGTTCGTCTCATATTTTTCCTTTGAGCATGTGAAATGACTCTCTTAGTTTTATCCATTGTTAATGAATGTCCTATTTGATTGTGTTCTTAATCATTCTCTTAAATCTTTGTGAATATTGCAATTGACTTTAGTGATCAATTCTTGTTAGCTTTGTACTTCTTTTATTCAGTTAGTTTGAACTTGTTTCGACTTAATACTCTATCTTTTCTTTTATTATTATTCTGTTATTCTGTTATTAATATAAATAACCTATGTCTTTTTTAAAAATAAATAAATTCAAAATCTATTTATAATATGTTCTCTAACATATTTTTAATATAACATTTATTAAAATACACTATATAGTATAAATAATCTATCTCTCTGTGCATTGCGCGGGTCTCACATCAACCAATCACTATTTAGTAAAATGTTTTAAAAAAATTAAAACAAAAAATTCTTATCTATTATTATTCAAGTACTAATTAAATGCAATAAACATACATTAAAAGTGTCATAATAATGATTATTATAAAAAATTTCAATTACAAATATTCAAATTCTACAACTTATACATATTAAGACTCTTATTACTATTCATTTCTTAATTTCTCATACTAATTGTAAAAATTTTCTTAAATTTAATTTAACGTTTTTATAATATATAAAACCTGATACTAACTTTCTCCACAATGAATTTAAACCATCTTTTCTTTGCTAATGATGCCACATCAGCAATTCTAATGACTTGGCAAAAGATAAAAATCAACCAATCACTATTTAGTAAAATATTTTAAAAAAATTAAAACAAAAAACTCTTATCTATTATTATTCAATTGAAACATCAAGTACTAATTAAATGTAATAAACATACATTAAAAGTGTCATAATAATAATTATTATAAAAAATTTCAGTTACAAATATTTAAATTCTACAACTTAGATACATATTAAGACTCTTACTACTCTTCATTTCTTAATCTCTCATACTAATTGTCAAAAATTTCTTAATTTTAATTTAACATTTTTATATGTTTTTCATTCTCATTCATTCATTTTTTTAATTATTTACAAAAAGAAACGCAAAAAAGACAAAATGTAGCAATTAATGTAAATCAAAAAATGAAAAAAAATAAAAATGCAGTTTTATATAACTCTAATATAAATAATCTTTGTCTTTTTAAAAAAAATAAATTTAAAATTTATTTATAATATTTTCTCTAAAATATTTTTAATATAACATTTCTTAAAATCTATTTATAATATAAGTAATCTACCTCTTCGCGCATTGCGCGGGTCTCACTCTATTTACTACTAATAATAAAAACTAAATCAATCAAATAAATCCAAAACACTACCTTATCATTTAGTAATAATAAAGAGATAATTTTTAATATCAAAGACACTTAAAATATCATAAAAGTTTATTTTATTCATGGCGAATTGAAAAGATATGGCAAATATGTAAGAGATAGACAAAATAATAACAACAACAATAAGATAAAAAGAGAAAAGGTATTAGAAAATCTAACAAAACACTATCGAGTAATAATTGACTAGAAAATTAAATTCTAACTATATCAATGTATAAGAATTCATTGCTTACAAACAATCATAATATTAATCAACACGCAGTGCCGGAGCCACATAGTAAAAAAAGGGTAATGGTCATTTTAATTTTAATTTTTTTTCATATATAAATTATATGTAAATTTCAGTTTAATTTGTTTAAAATTTTATTTTAATCTTATTTTATTGTATAAATATTTTTTACTTCCTCTAATATTTCATCTAATTCTGCCCTTATCAACACGTATGACTCGAACAACAACAATAACAATTTATATGCAACAACCAATTTTAATGGCTAAAGATAAAAGATTCAGCAACAATATCTAGTGTCATAATAAAAAACAAAAAATTATATCCATAAAAAAAGTTGTAACATATAAATACTCAATAATACTAATATCAATACTAATAACGACTCGTCCTTATTAGAAAGAATTGCTTCAAAAAATTGTGCTGGCCTCCTTATATAGATACAGCTAAAAATGAACCCAACAACAATAATAACAATAAATGAACTGCAGTAGTTGATGCATTATTTGTCCCTGCAAAAAGCCAAAAAGCCAAAACCATAGTGATCCATTAGGACATTTATTTAATGGATAATGAAGGATAACCAATTATCAATTGAAAAAATAAACTAAGCATAAAGTCATAGCTCAAGTACCTTGTGGTGAAGGTGCTGATGATGGATTCAAAGATAGAGATGGTGATTGTACCTCGGTTGAAAAAAAACAAAACATCAGTAACTAATAAGTGAAAACAAAAATAATCAAATATGGGAGGCAAAAGAAGGAACATCATAAGGTAAAGTACCTTGAGGTAAAGGTGAAAGTGCTGGTGTTGAAGGGTCATAGAAGATTGAGGTGTTATATCTAAGAAAGCAACTTGTTCTAACGACTCCAGCACCAATCTTCTTTCTCAGACAAATCAGTAAACTGAACAACACCATATATGGTTATGTTCCTTGGACCTACCGAGGCATTTTCAAGTGGCTTATAAAAAGGAAGGAAAGTAGGCTTATAAAAGGAAGAGACATTGTGGATGATTCAAGTGGCTCAACTATTTTCAAGTTGCTAGATTTTTATAGACGAAATTTTCTTGTTATTTTATTGAAAAGATGGTAGAATTTTGTCTAAATAGTTTGGACATGAGGAAAGAAGATGATAATTTAATCCATTAGAAGGGTAAATCAAATAGAAGATAGATATGTGGCGAAAAATAGAAAATAACCAAAGATCATACAAGAGTTGGTGAAAAAAGATTTACGTATAAATAGTTTTACTGTAAAAATATACATGATAAGACTTAATGACATCATTTGATCTATGTAACCAATACTATTTAGTGGAATAAAATTTTGTTGTTATGGTTGTTGTATTGTTTTAACAAGAGAAGACTTGTGCCCTCTTAACTTACAAGGTGACATAATAGTAATTGTAACAAAAAAGTACTCCATTCCATTCGATAGATCTTTATTTGAGTTGGATTTTAGGGTGTATCATGGGGTGGGAATATAATGACACTGCCTATATAGACTTTCCAAATCGACTTTTCGCAGAACAATGCAATGCAAGTTCCATGAATGTACCTGGGTTCACACCTTATACCATATTTAAAGGAAGTCTTTCTGTGTTGTAGAGTTTGTCACACACGTGTTTGGAATGCTTTGATGAACCCTCCTTATTGGTTGGTTGGTTATGCATGGCAAGCCTTGTCACTAATTTCCAAATCAACTTTGATCAAGCTCTATGAAGTGGTCCATGATATTAAAATTCAAATTATGACAATCAGCAATGGGTGCGGCCAATACAGAATTAAAACCTTGTGCGTGTTATACATGCCAAATTACCAATCCACACTAAAATGTTGAAATTGGTGACTTTTTATTTTCATTTTTTCTTAGATTCTTATCATTCAATTTAATTGTCATCTACCTAAATATAATTAACCATTGCATATACAGATAGAGGTTTTTTTTTTAAAAAAAAATTATAGGCTTTTTTCCCTTTTCTGGTCTCCCATCTTCCAAGTAAACTAAGTCAATGTATTTTTGTAGCATTTTTTTTCAAGGAATAAAAGAATATTTTTTATTATTAGACCGTTAATTATTCAAAAATCAGTCATAATATATTTTTATATAAATACATGTATAATTTAACTCATTTTTAATACGTGTTTTATATTTTAATATATATTCTATACTGATAGTTAATTTTAATGACTAATTTTAATATACATCTAGTACATTATATTTTATTTAGTTTTGTTAATTAGCTTAGAACTTAGTAACACTTAAATACAAAATACCTCGTGGAATCAACTTGAAACTTTTTTTCTTGTAATAACTTTTCATTTTAACGGAAGAATATCCAACAATTACAGAGAATTTAATTATTAGTATATGTCATAAACTTGTTTTTTTTTTTTGTGACTGTCATAAACTTGTTTTAACTTAATGACAAATTTCCTTAACTTTCATAATAAGGGAGAAAATTTTGGTAATACTAGAGAGACAAAAAAATTCTCAAAATTTTTTTTATTTAACATTTATTAATTATAATTTTTGTCTAATTATTTTTGTTATCAAACATTTTCAAAAAAAAAATAAACCTTCTTATTTTCATATCGTCATATACTTTTGTTTGCTCAACAAATTACCCCTTCTAAATTAACAACATATAGCAGGAAATAATATATAACTGAGGATTTATGTAACATAATCTGATTTAAACATAAAGAAATTCGTGTTCTGATCCTATATCTTGTATCAGTTTTCACACTTAAATTAGTAAAATTAAAAATGGAAATTATGCTTTTCCAAAGCTTGCTGATCCTGCATGTATACACATACACCATAAATGTAACAGAAAAATAAAATTCTCAACATCAATGACTTCGATACCAGAACCAAATTTTAGCGAGGATATAGCTCAGTAATGGAAGCTTCATTTTCTGATTCTTGAGCTGATTTATTACTTGATGAATTATTCCCCCCTGATTGTATATCTGATAATGGACGGCTTCTAGTTCTACTCCCCACAAAAAATGCAGGTTCTGAAGGTGTTGGCAGAGTCACAGAATAACTATTCAGCATTAATACAATAGAACCCATGTTTGGCCTATCTGCTAAATTTTCTTGAACACAAAGTAAACCAATGTGGACGCATCTCATAATTTCATTTGGTGAAATGTTGCTTAATGATGGATCTGCAATATTTATAGCTGTTCCTTCCCTCCAATTTTTCCATACCTGAAAGAATTTGGCCAGTCACATAAGTTACATATATTATTAATGTTTTAAGTGTTAAGATAAAATAACTTTCTATATGCAATAGAGAGCAGGAGGACTTACAAAGCTTATTAGCTGTTCTTCACTCTCCCCATTGCCATTCCCAATGTGTCTTTTGCCACTCAAAATTTCAAGCACTATTACACCAAAACTAAATACATCTGACTTCGTTGAAAATTGTCCATACATTGCATATTCGGGTGCCATATATCCACTGTATGTCAATATTTTAAACATAACTGATAATTATATTTTTTCGTCACATAATTTTTTGCTCTTTAATGCAATTATTAAGGCCAATAATATGAATAAAGAACTTACTTGATGTTGATTGAATTTTTCATAAGTTTTTCAAAGAGAATATGTTTTAACATAATCATCATCAAACTAAAACTCAAAACATGCCAGAACATATATAATTAATAATGAATAAGTTTTAGCATATTCTAAAACTTACTAGGTTCCGGCAATTTGATTAGTATTTCCTTGAGTTTGATCTCTGTCAAACAATCTTGCCAATCCAAAATCTGCTATCTTAGGATTCATGTTATCATCTAGGAGGATATTACTTGCTTTAAGATCCCGATGTATAATGCGCAATCTAGAATCTTCGTGAAGATAAAGAAGAGCTCGAGCAACACCTTCAATGATTTTATATCGGCTTACCCAATTCAGTTGATTTCTCTTGATAGGATCTGCAGGGAGACCATAGCCATGAGTGAAAACTATATATAACATGAATTGATGTGGTGAGTAATAGTCCAATTATTACAAACCTACCAAATATGAAGTAATCAAGACTTTTGTTAGGGACGAATTCATAAACAAGTAATCTTTCAGTTCCTTCCAAACAAAAACCAAGAAGTTTAACTAAATTTCGATGTTGAAGCTTGACCAATAAAAGCACTTCATTCTTAAATTCCGTAGCTCCTTGTCCTGAGTCCCTTGACAACCTTTTGACAGCAATCATTTGTCCATTGGAGAGTCTCCCCTGAAATTTTAACATCATACGTGAATTTTAGTTCTTTCTTGGGCAAGTTACTGTCTCTTTAATTTAAATTAGACGGATAATAAACTAACCTTATAAACAGCTCCAAATCCACCTTGTCCTAGTTTATTAGAATTCGAGAAATCATCTGTAGCAACTCGTATGGTATCAAAGTCAAATTGCAATGACTCATTGGTTATAATCTCTTGTTCAACACCTTCATCAGCTTCACATGCATGGGAATAATCAACAGGGTTAAGGTTTCCAAATTTGATTAGTGCAGTCAAATTAAATTAAAGTAAAAGCCTTACATGAATTGCTTTCAGAAGTCCTCCTTGGCTTTCTTACTCTTAATAAATAGATGCATATAGAACCGATGAGCACGGAAACAGTAACAGTTGGCACTGCTACGAAGATGACAATTCGCAATGTGTTGGTCTTTCCTGCATCCAACGGATTATTATTTTATAAGATAATTTGTTTTGGGTGTGATTGATTCAATTGTAAGCAACAAGGCGGAAAAAATTTTGAATTCTTCATAATGCAATTCTAATCACTCCATCAAATTCATTAATCTCTAAAAATATCTATCATATGAAAATAACAAAATAATATTTTGTAATGGCATACTATTTTATTTTTTAATATTTATACTAAAATAATTTAAAAGGTAAGTATTAATGAACACACAGAGAGTACGCCATATAAATCAGTAGTTGACCTTGACCTTGACCATCCGAAGAGGAAGTAGGGGTGGAGGAGGAATGCGGTGGCGGCGACAACGATGACGGAGGCGGTGCATTATGAGCGGTAGTAGGCTGAAAGAAGGGGTAAACTTCATATCTAATGTAACAACTTGGAGTGAGAACCCTCCCACCTCTCTTCCCATCACAACAAGCCGGAATATCTGAGACATGCCCCTCCAAGCATTGATCACACTCTAGGCTAGACAGATCCGGCGTGCACTGCGCAACTCCATATATGTTTTGAAAGCCCGTACTGTTGACGCTCGCCGCCGCGTATTTCTGGCGAGAGTCGCCGGCAATGGCCTTGTCTATTAGGTTTGACATCAAGCTCTTGAGGTTTTGATTAAACACGGGCAAGTCCGTGGCGTTCTGGGGGTTCCACAGGTAAATCTTAGGGTAATCATCGACGTGGTGGTTGCCGAAGATGGTGCGGTTAGAGTAGCGGAGCATGCAGGTGTCGTACCAGCCTATGGCTTCCTTCTGGTTTGGACAAAGCTGTGTGAGAAGGGTTATGGAATTGTTGAGGCATCGACGACAATCGTTTTGGTTAAGGTCTCCTTGGCAAAGCCCAACGGCGTTTACTTTGTTGTCGTCTTGGCCGTACGAGAAGTTGTAGTAACCGTAGTCGATTTGAGTGTTGGAAATGAGAGTGGAGAGAAGGGTGTTGAGGTTTTTGTGGTAGGTGCTGTTTGCTGTGTAGTTTCCTTTTCCGTTGTCACAGGAGTACGATCGGAAACCATCTTCTTGTGCGTAGCAGCAGCTTTGAGTAGATATGATTAACAAACAAAGGAGGGAACAAAAAATGGAAAACAAACTACTAGTTCTATTTGTGATCATCCTCATTCTCATTAAAATTGAATTGTTGTTCTGTCATAATAATAGAACAAGCTAAGTACGTAACAAGTGATGGGGTATTTAGTCATCAGTCATTTTAATTTGGGCCCCGCTACACATACAATCAAATAACGCATACAATCCTTATAAATTGGCCCAACTCAGGTTTAATCCACGCGCACTCCCTCCCTTTAAATGGAGCGTCAATTTCACGCGCGTCACTCGAACGATTACGCTTCGAAAAAACCGCTCATTATGGCTCACTCTTCCTCTTCTCCTTCAAAGATAACACAAATCCTCAAGTTTCGAGCAACATTCCAAACTGAAGAGACATTTGAACTCGTCGCGAATAATAGCAGAAACCATCAACAAAATATTATTCAAGGTACGTTATTGTTTTACTCATCTTGTACATTTTCCACATTTCTGTTTCTGATTTCGAAATCGAAGAACTATGTTTTACTGTTCTTCTATGTTCTTCTAGGTTTTATTGATCTTCTTGTTCTAAGAAATTGAACACATGGTGTAAATATATTTGATCCAATTATAAGTAAATTTTTTTTCCATAATTAAACTCTCTCTGATGTATTCAAAATGTCTGATTTATAGGTACTATAATATGAAGGAAAACATCAAACTAAATATACACCCATAACCTGGCATTTTACACCCAAAGAATGTTGATTATACACCCAAAACCCAAAACCCTTAAACCATAAACTCTAAACACTAAAAATTAAACCCTAAACCCTAAAACCTAAAATCTAAAACCATAAAACCCTAAACCTTAAATCATAAAACCCTAAAACGCTAAACCCTAAACCCTAAATCCTAAACCACCCAACCTACTATACCCAAATCATTGAATTTTAGGGTTTAGGGTAATTATCGTATTGTTTGATGATTTGAATAAGCGAGCTTTTCCGGGTAATAAACTTGTTAAAAAATGAATGCATGCTCTCACTCCTTTGTGTGCTTCTCATCCCTGCCCAGAAGTGGTGATCCAGATAGATTAGAACCCATATATGACGGTCTGCATAGAGATCTGCATAATACACCCAAACACAGACTATAAATACACCCGATAAAAATTAAATTTATACCTCTGCTGCAGATTTTAA
>NC_029780.3:111099204-111102742 GCF_000817695.3 Arachis duranensis | reverse complement strand
AACACTACCTGAAAGCCACTTGTTGTCCACAAGATCAAAATTAATTAAACTCTCTCTGGTGTATTCAAAATTTCTGATTTACAGGTACTATAATATGAAGTGGTGATCCAGATAGATTGGAACCCATATATGACGGTCTGCATAGAGATCTGCATAATACACCCAAACACAGACTATAAATACACCCGATAAAAAATTAAATTTACACATCTGCTGCAGATTTTAACCCAACACTACCTGAAAGCCACTTGTTGTCCACAAGATCAAAATTAATTAAACTCTCTCTATTGTATTCAAAATGTCTGATTTACAGGTACTATAATATGAAGTGGTGATCCAGATAGATTGGAACCCATATATGACGGTCTGCATAGAGATCTGCATAATACACCCAAACACGGACTATAAATACACCCGATAAAAAATTAAATTTATACCTCTGCTGCAGATTTTAACCTAACACTACCTGAAAGCCACTTGTTGTCCACAAGACCAAAATTAATTAAACTCTCTCTAGTGTATTCAAAATTATAATATGAAGTGGTGATCCAGATAGATTGGAACCCATATATGACGGTCTGCATAGAGATCTGCATAATACACCCAAACACAGACTATAAATACACCCGATAAAAAATTAAATTTACACCTCTGCTGCAGATTTTAACCCAACACTACCTGAAAGCCACTTGTTGTCCACAAGACCAAAATTAATTAAACTCTCTCTGGTGTATTCAAAATGTCTGATTTACAAGTACTATGATATGAAGTGGTGATCCAGATAGATTAGAACCCATATATGACGGTCTGCATAGAGATCTGCATAATACACCCAAACACAGACTGTAAATACACCCGATAAAAAATTAAATTTACACCCATCCAACACTACCTGAAAGCCACTTGTTGTCCACAAAACCAAAATTAATTAAACTCTCTCTAGTGTATTCAAAATGTCTGATTTACATGTACTATAATATGAAGTGGTGATCCAGATAGATTGGAACCCATATATGACGGTCTGCATAGAGATCTGCATAATACACCCAAACACAGACTATAAATACACCTGATAAAAAATTAAATTTACACATCTGCTGTAGATTTTAACCCAACACTACATGAAAGCCACTTGTTGTCCACAAGACCAAAGTTTAGCAGAAAATCATTCCAATTCCTATCAAATGAGTCTTTGCTATGAGAGTTTCATTTTCCCTCTCTGCTACATGTAATCAATTGATTCTTAATCTCGTTTTCCTTTCTATTTGTGCTCCGAACTCTTGTAGAAAAACCTACAACCTTGGTATAGTTCCTGTAAAATTTTCCAGCATCTTCAAGGGTGGTAAAGGTCATTCCAACCTTCGGAACAAACTGGTCATCAACAACAGAGAGGTTGCAGAATACACCATGTCAAAAACTATAAATACACCATGTCAAAACGAAGCTGGAGTTACAGAAAGAAAAACTAACGTCAATGACGAAGAACAAACCAATGAGAAAGGAGAGGAAAAGAACGATCGAAAAATCAGGGGAAGACGCGCGAGAAGAAGAACGATGAAATTTGAAAAGAAAGAAAACAAAGAAGGAAACAAATCTTTTAAATTTGGTAGTTATACAAACGCGGGATCTTTGTATAGCGCATGTAAGTGACGTAGGAATTGCAGCGCGTTTTATTGGATTAGGCGTTAATGAACTTGTAATAGTTACAAGCCCTCATCGCTTGTATACTAAGCTTTTCTCTTTTAATTTTTATAGAAATTTAAAGTTTAACTTAAATTGATTCTTATGGCCTTTATTCGATCCAAAATTTATAATAGTAATTCATGTTAATATCTGAGTTGATTTCGTAATGACATATTGATTTTGCATGTTAATTTATTAATATTTAAATTTTTTGCCTAAATTTTATATGACTAAAATCTATTAGACCTCCTACAAGTTTGATTGGCTTTATGAAATCTCACAACAATAATAATAACAAATTCAATTTTAAATTTTTTTATTTTCGGAGCAACAATAAAATTTTTAAAACTCTAATAAATTTTGATCACATAGAATTTACGTAAAAAACACAAATTACAATATATTAATATATCTAATCAATATATTATTAACACATTATCAACATATTTAGATAAATTTTAGGATTTAATTTAATTTTATTAAATTTTTAAATATCAAATTAAAAAAAATTTTTTAGAGTGATAATGTTAATAAAATAATATTTTAATTATTTTTAAATTTATTTAATAATATATTTTTTAAGATAATCTAATTTTAAAAGAGTCATATTCCATATTGAATAATGAATATTAATCCTATTTTTATATGCATTTATTTTGCATTGTAGATTGGTGCAAAACTGAAATATTAGTCAACATAACTTTCTGCGACGACGACTCTATTCTCGAGTCTCAAAGGTGGGCAACTGTTTTGGTAAGATTATTATTAATTAATGGCTGACAGATATGCAAAAAGGTAGATCCAAATCAAAGAAGGCATCGGAGAAGAAGGAAACAGTCCAATGTCCATATTTTCCACGTACATACTCAAGTGTATATATTCCACGTACGACGACAAAAATTATATAATATAATTCATTTAATTCTATGTTTTCATACTTATTAAACTTTAACGTTTATACATCTATCAAAATAATTTTATGCAAAAGACGCGGCGGTGATTGGTGGATAGCGACGCCAAAAACTACGTGGAAACGATAGATTTATAGAAAGAGATATTTGATTGTTTTGTTGTTTTTTTTATATTTTTCGATAATAAAAATGTAATTGAATGACAATATAGAATTTTTACAGAATTATAATATATCCAAGTTAAATCCTATTTATATATCTTAATGAATATTTTAATAAATACTACGTAAGTTTAAAATAAAATAAAGAATATTGATATATAAATAAAAGTATAATTTAGATATATTTGATCATTAAAAATTGTTAAATAATTTAATATATTTGATTAAATTATTATTTTATAATTTTTAATTATTAATTTCACATAAAAATAAATATATGTGAGTTATTACTATTGTATCATATCTCTTATACGTCGGAAATAATGGATTATACTTCGGTTAAAGTAAATAAAATTCAAATTGAATCAAACTCTTACCTCAATGTAACCTAACAAACCTTTTCTCCCAAAATCTCGTCCTAACGTTGGTCACAAAGATCTCAGCACCAATCAACGAATAATTCAATCTCGATCAAACTATAAATTAAGGTGAGGACCGATGATATGGGACAGAAACATTCAACACTATCACTCTACTAATATATACTCATTTTTTAAGTGATTTTTCACTAATTTGAATATCAAAATTTTTTTTACAGATATCATGCATGTTTAGGTCCAAGTTCACGATGATACTCCAATTTAGGATTGAGCTGTTGACGTATAGCTAAAAAAAATATTTTTTAGAACAATTATAAATAAATAATTTTTTATTTTAATTAATCTTTTAAAAAATTTACTAATAATTTTATTTATATTTAGAAAAATAAACTTCACTTTGGTA
>NC_029780.3:111097742-111099159 GCF_000817695.3 Arachis duranensis | reverse complement strand
CCAAAATGAACTGTTCTATAAATCCTAAATTATTATTTATAAATATTATTTCACATCCAAATTTTTTAAGATAATAATAATAAAGAAAAAGATATAAATAAAAGCAAGAAGCGAAAAATAAGGAGAAGTGAAAGATGAAAAAAGAATAGTGAATATATTTGATTTTTTTTCAAAATTTATAAATCTATCACAACATTTTTCAAGAACTACTTATTTTATTAATCTATTAAAGATTACAACAATAAGCTGGACCAGCTGCACTTGACAAGAATCTCCTAACGAGCCAATGATGTAGCTTTCCTTAATAGAAAATAGAGAACACTTTCAAAGTTTTGTTGGGCTCCCAATTCTGCCTATGTTGATACAAATAAAAATGAGCCCAACAACAACAACGACGGAACTGTAGTGACTGTGGTACTTGATGTTTTCACCCCTGCACAAAACATAATCAATTAATTAATTAATGAGGAGTGTGACAGCGCTTTTGTTAAATTTTAACCAATATTTTACTATTAAAAGAAAATTGAATAATTTTATATCATTAAAAATATTAACTAATTAATGATTAAAAATCACAAAATTTACTCTCGCTAGACTTTCTCTTATTTAATTAATTCCTATTATAAGAAAGATTTAATCTAATATCAATAATAAGTGATGCTAGTTAAATTAAGAAAAAGAGAAGGCACTTTAAACTAAGCATATATAATGTCAGAACTCAAGTACCTTCAAAAGAAGGTGTTGGTGATGATAGAGGATCAGATGGTGGTGAAGATGGTGCGCGGGCTGAAGGTACTGAAGGTGGTAGCAGAGATGACGATGGTGAAGGCGTCGCTGCTATATCAATTAATAAGTGATTAATAAAACTAATTAATCAATATATGTATACCCAGACTCATCAGAATGATATGAGAAAGTACCTTTAGGTGAAGGAGGTGCTGGAAATGGTGATGGTGATGGTGATGGTGATGGGTGATGTGTTGAAGGATCATAGAAGAGGAAGGAGTAGGTTTCATATCTATGATAGCAACTAGGCCTAACCATTCTAGCACCAATCTTATCATTGCAAAGACTCAATAGCCCTTTGATTGACTCAACTAAGCAGCTATCACATTCTGCTTCAGACAAATCAGGAGTACACTGAACAACACCGTACACGGTTTTGTTACTTTGATCATCAACCGCAGTTCCCGCTCCATATTTTCGACGAGAGTCACCCGCTGCAGCTTTCCTTCTTAGCTTGTCCGACAAATTCTTCACCACTCCATTGAACTTGTCTGCATCTGTTGCATTGTTCATGTTACACATATAATAGGCTGGTTCTGTTTCGTTGAGGCCGAATATGGTGCGATCGGAGTACCGCAACATGCATTTCTCATCTTGGTACCAACCAATTGCCTCCTTGCGGTTTGGACAA
>NC_029780.3:111083964-111097634 GCF_000817695.3 Arachis duranensis | reverse complement strand
GTCTCCTCTGCAGAGTCCAATGGCGTTTACTTTGTCTTTGTTTTCGTCATAAGAGGAATTGTAGAAACCGTAGTCGATTCTTGTGTTGGATGTGAGAGTGGACAAAAGGGTGTTGAGGTTTCTGGCATAGTTGCTCTTTGCTGTGTAGTTACCTCTCTCGTTATTTTGATCGCAAAAGTAGAAGAACCTTTGTGAAGTTGTACCTAAATCAGCACTGGTTTTGGATATGAAAGTTGTTTTTATGATGAGGCAACAAAGGAACCAAAGTAGGCTTATAGAAAGAAGAGACATTATGGATGATTGAAGCGGCTCAACTATTTTCAAGTATTTTTATAGACGAAATATTATTTTATGAAAAAAGCAGTAGAATTTCGTAAATGATTTGGATGTGAGAAGAAAATGATAGATTATTCAGTTAGGAGAGTAAATCAAATGAAAAATAGAAAGGTGGTAAAAGATAAAAAAAGACCAAAAAAATTATACACAAATTGATTAAAAAAGATCTGCATATAAATAATTTTATTATAAATATGTACATAATAAGACTTTTTTATCATGTTGCCCATTTTATTTACAGAAATAAGATTTTGTTGCTCTGGTGGTTGTATTATTTATTTATTTTAACAAGAGAAGACTTGACCTCTCTTAACTTACAAGGTGACATAATAGTACTTAGTTATCCGAAGAAAAAATGTAACCAAAGAGTACTTCATTTCATTCCATAGATCTTTATTTGGGTTGGATTTTAGCGTGTATCATGGGGTGGGAATATAGTGACACTGCCTATGTAGACTTTCCAAATCAACTTTGGTCAATCTCTTTGGAACTTTTTTTTTTCCATAACAATGCAATGTAAGTTCCATGAATGTAACTGGATTCACACCTTATATCATATTTTGGGCAAGTCTTTCTGTCTCTTATAGAGTTGGTCACACACGTCTGGAATGCTTGACGAACCCTCCTAATTGGTTGGTTGTTTATGCATCGCAGGCCTTGTAACTAATTAGTATCTGCATTTTCCAAATCAACTTTGAGCAAGCTCTATGAAGTGGTCCATGCTATTAAAATTCAAATGATGACAATCAGCAATGGGTGCGTCCAATACAGAATTAAAACCCTGTGCGTGTATAACACATGCCAATCCACTCTAAAATGTTGAAATTGGTGACTTTGTATTTTTATTTTGAGAAAGTATAGGGAGCCAATGACCTAAACGTAGAATGTGTACAATGAAGGTTTAGAAAGTATTAGAGATATGATTATTAGTATTACATTGTCCTATCAGGTTATATTTTTGGGATGAGTGGTTTCAGGACATGGTGTCCATTGTATAGGTGATGTTCATTTTATTCATAAACCAAAGATTTAGCCCATTGTACACATTGTACGTTTAGGCCATTGGCTCCCTAGCACTACTCATAATCTAATTATCATACCTGACTAGTTAGTAACTAAATTAATAAATTAATACACGTATGAACTCTAAATTAGACTCCACAAATGAAAAACATCTACATCAGTAATTATATCCCCAGAAATAATTTATATTTTATTCTGAGACAAATAATATAATATAATAATAAAAAATATTATATAAATACATAATAACTAATTTAATAATTATTTTTTTCTGTATTTAATATTTTTTAACTAAAATATCACCTTATATTAGCTAAATTATATCATATTATTTTGTTCTATATTATTCTACTTTATTAGTGAATTCGCCAATAATAAAATGTATACACCTTAGGCTGCTCTGTGTTCAGGTAAATGTCACTAACATACGAAAGTGAACCGTTCCATGAATTCTAAATTATTGTCTATAAATATCATCTCACATCCAAAATTTTTAAGATAATAATAAAAAAGAAAAATAATTAAAAGCAAGAAGCAAAAAAATGTAAGAAGTGAAAGAAGAATAATGAATTATGGGTGAATTAAATGGTAAAAACTAAAATATAGACTGTTAATATACAGAGCCTATATATACTATGATTATAACATTTTTTTCTTTTAAATATTTTTATATCATGAGACTTACCATATGTGTTATATTGGAACTTCTATTTTTACTTTTTTTATATTCTTTATATATCTTTATTCTGTATCAGAATAAATCCTAAATCAAATATGTAAAAATGAAATAATTCTAACAAAGTGCCTTCCAAAATCAAAGATTGTGTGCCTAGTTTAAGTCCTGCACGATTCAGGACAAATGTAATAAAAACTAAAATTTTCACCAATATAAGGAATTAAATAGATGAACAACGTTTGAAAGAGAGTAAAATAGCCACACCATGCATGTTATATATATCCACTAATGATGCTCATAATTTATGTTCACGTCTTAAATATTGATAAAATTCTATTCAAACCTATAGAATTGAGTGGTGAAACGATGGAGCAAGTACTATATGAGAGGGAGACTCTGAAAAAAAAGAAAAAAATAGTTGAGAGATAAAAAGTTTCATTACCTTTATTATTACTATTATCCATATACATCATAAACTTAACAAATATACTTTATTTAACGATCTATATACACTAGAGTACCTCAGGAGTACCTAAAAAGTACCTAATTAATAAGATAAAATACTATTTAATATATAATCTTAATTACAGATATATTAATTCCAAAGGTGACCTATGGTCTAATTGCTTGAGCTCTAAGACAGTGTATTCTGATTGAAACATGATCAGTGATGGATGACATATGACACTACCACCATGTCCATAATTCTAGCGAGCATATAGCTTAGTAATGGTAAACTCTTGAACTGATATACCTGTTGATTCATTTGTTCCCTTTAAAATATACTCATCTGACTGTTTATCTGCAATTCGAGGGCTTTTGGCTCTATTTCCCGCAAAAAACGCAGGTTCCATTGGTACTGGAAGACTCAGAGATGAGCTATTAAGCATCAATACAATGGAAGCCATGGTTGGTCTCTCAACTAAATTCTCTTGAACACACAGCAAACCAATGTGAATGCATCTCAATATTTCATTTTCTGCATTGTTGCTTAGTGATGGATCTATAATATTTGCAGCTCTGCCCTCCATCCAACTTCTCCATGCCTGCAATAATATAATTTCTTCATGAATGTCTAGGAACACATAATCTTCTAAATTGTACTCTACTTTTGACAAAAATGAAGATGTCATGTAATAGTGAAAAATATAAACTTACAAAGGTTAGGGGTAACTCCTCTAAAGTATCTCCGTGGCGTGTGCAATTGTGTTTTTGGCCGCTCACGATTTCAAGAACTAGGACGCCAAAACTAAACACATCTGACTTTACTGAAAATTGTCCGTACATAGCGTATTCGGGCGCCATATATCCACTACATAAAAATATTTCAAACATAAATGTTAACTTCTTTGTTTTAATTGCTAAGGCTAATGATACTAAGAAAAAAACTTGAGTGTATTCTAATACTTACTATGTACCAACAATTTTACTGGTCTTTCCTTGATTTTGGTCCACAATAAATAACCGTGCCAATCCAAAATCTGATAGTTTAGCATTCATCTCTTCGTCTAAGAGAATATTGCTTGGTTTTAGATCTCGGTGTATAATACGTGTCTTACAATCCTCGTGAAGATAAAGTAGGGCTCGTGCAACACCTTCAATGATTTTGAATCTATTTATCCAATCCAATTGTCTGCGCTTGGTTGGATCTACATAAACACCAAAGACCATAGTCGATCGTGAACTTAGCTTTATGTTTGTAGTTTAATATTTATATAGTTGTATTGAAATAAAATTGATGAGTAATAGTCTAATCAGGAACCTACCAAATAGGAAGTAATCAAGGCTTTTATTGGGAACAAATTCATAGATAAGTAACCTTTCACTTCCTTTCAAGCAAAAACCAAGAAGCTTAACCAAATTTTGGTGTTGAAGCTCAGCTAATAACTGCACTTCATTCCTGAATTCCATCTCTCCTTGGCCTGAGTCCTTCGATAACCTCTTCACAGCAATCATTTGACCATTGAAAAGCTTTCCCTGAGAATATATCATACTATATTTTGACCAAATAAAAAATAAAATAAAAAAATGATATCTATTGGAGTGAAATAGCGGTATTTTACCTTATAAACAGATCCAAATCCACCTTCTCCTAGTTTATTAGAATATGAAAAATCCTCTGTAGCAACTCGTATGGTATCAAAGGTGAACTGTAATGATTCATCAGCTATGATTTCTTCATCCCAATCATCAGCTTCACAATTGAAATAAGGATAGTGAGTTAAACTTACATCTCTTAAAGGTAGAACTAGAATAGAAAGACTATTGAATTCCCCTGTTTTTTCTTTTCTTTCCGTATAACAAACAATGATTGAGTAATTAATGCATAGAATCATTCTAAAATTTGATGGAAACAATTCGGTTGACAGTGTTGCCACTTCAAATTTTAGGAGCATATGCATCACAAAATTAAGTAAAGAAGTCAACACTCAACACTTACTTTGAAAATTCTTTCTTGAATAGACGTACATAGAACTGAGCACCAAAATAGTAGCAACAACAACAGCAACAGCAACAACAACTATGATGACGGTGATTCGTGATGTATTGCTACCTTTTTCTGCACATATCAGCTTCCTTGGTTAACAGAGAAGAAATAGGGAAACAAACATGATGAGGTTTCTTTACCTGGAGGGTTTGACGGTGAGGATGCATCAATGGTAGGCGTCAAGAAAGGATAGATTTCATATCTAATGTTGCAACTGGGTTTGATAACCCTGGCACCTCTCCTACCATTACAGCAAGCTTGAATTTCCGAAAATGCCCCAGACAGGCAATAGTCGCACTGTTGCAGAGATAAATCAGGTGTGCACTGTGCAAGGCCAAATATGTTCTTGAAGCTCTGAATTCCAGAAGTCACGTTTTGGAAGGCATACTTACGACGATAGTCACCTCCAGAAGCTTCGATTCTGAGATTGTCCATCAAGGTGTTGAGTGATTTGTTGAACTGATTGAACTCTTTGGAAGAAATGAAGTAGGGATTCCACAAAGAGAATTGTGGATGATCCGCAACTCTTCCGAGCATGTAAAGGTTGGAGTACCGAAGCATGCAGTATTCGTACCAACCAACGGCTTGGTGGTTAGGACATATCTGAGTGAGAAGTAGTCTGGAATCATTGAGGCAGCTTCGGCAATCGTTGAGGTTGACGTCTCCTCTGCACATGCCAATAGCGTAGGCTGTGTCAGTGTTGTGACCGAAGAAGGAAGTGTAGAAGCCGTAGTCGATTTGTGTGTTGGAAGTGAGGTTGGTTAAGAGGATGTTGAGGTTGTTGAGATAGGTGGTGCTGGCTGGGTTGTTGGCGGTGATGCAACTGTAGTTCAAGAAACTTGGCACTGCAGAGGCCACCGTGAAGAGGAGGAGGAGGAAACTGAGAGAAGGTGTGATCATTGTGTTGCGTTGGGGAATGTTTGGGATTGGGAGTGAGAGTAAGATACATGGTGGATTCAGATACAAAAGTTTGTATTGTATATAGAGATTGCGTTAGTGAATCTGGACTACTTTCTGCTTGCTCTTTTTCATAGTCAAACATTCTTGTTTCTTCCTTTCTTTCTCTTTAATGACGTCATTTGATATTTTTATCTGATTTTAAATGTGTAAAATTGGATTCAATTATCAATAAGTTAGAATTTAAATGATATATTTTTTTCGTATTCAGGTAAAAAATTACGTATTTGAATTTTTTTATTTTTGATTAAA
This sequence comes from Arachis duranensis, assembly GCF_000817695.3. Classification (NCBI taxonomy): domain Eukaryota; kingdom Viridiplantae; phylum Streptophyta; class Magnoliopsida; order Fabales; family Fabaceae; genus Arachis; species Arachis duranensis. Next base: position 111,091,902 of record NC_029780.3, on the reverse strand, counting down.
AAATAAACTTGGATTCAGTTACCCTGAAATCATTAGTCATTTAAAATGCTATGCGGGTGACTAAGTTTAGAAAGCTTTAATTTTGACATCTTACTAGTTTTTATATGCACTATACATGTCTATATGAATTAATAGGGTAAAGCACTTAATAGATAGAATAACATTTAATATTAGATGAATGTTCCAAAATCAAACACCTTACATGTAGGTCTAAGTTCAATGTTCATTACTCTTTGTAAATTTAAACTATTAAATTTGATTTATCATATGAATAGAATGAAATAAATTCGATTTATTATTATTTTTAACTAAAATAAATTTTTCATCTATTTCATGCCATGTAATCTTAATTTTTTTATTATAATCTAAAACTCAACGAAATTCATAAAAAATTTGATAATATAAAAATACTCAATGAATCTTTATTATTAAATTTTATTTCTTTTAATTTTTTTTAATTGTACTTTTGTAGTACACAAAAACTAAAATTTTTTTCTCACTGGTCATTGTAAATACCACTCTAATAAAGATTTAGTATTAAAGATTTAGTATTATGTTCATATTTATATACCTTAGAGTTAGACTCGTACTCTAAATCAAATTAACTTAAATCGATTTGTGTTGGCTCATTATGTTAAGTGAATCGAATCTATTATGCTCGATTTACTTAGTTTTAATGTTGTATAGTAAATCAAAATAATTGGCCTTAGAATAACCTTCTAAATATCGTCCAATTATAAATTGAATTTGTTTCATTTAATTTATTATTAATGCATGTAAATTGAATTTACTTCATTCGATTTATATAAAAAAATTTTAAATCAAACTTTATAACTCAATCCAACTTAATATAATATTGAATAACATTCTATTTGTTCAAGAACTTTACCCTGAATTAATAACCTTAATATACTAGTGCACACACATGTTGAAAAGTATTTTTTAAGTATTGGTTATATACTGATAAAAATAAATGGTTAGCTTCTACAAATATTTCTTAAATCCAACTTTTACTGAAATTAATTGCAGAAAAAAATGACCAACTCCATTATTCCTACATTTTAATGTTGTTAGTTATTACGTCTAAAATTTTACTGGCAAAGATTACAAAAAAATAATAAGAAAGATTAATAAGTAAATAATTAATATTTGAAACATAATTAAATGATTTAATTTATATGCATTATAAATATGAGAAAAATGTTTATTGATATATCTTTTTACAAATTAAATATATAAAAAAATAATAAATATAAGATTTGTTAAAATAGTAAATATTTCATATATTAAATTTTTAATTAAAAACTTTTGAATACAAGGCTTATTAATTAATAGTATTTTTATAAATTATGTGTGTATGAATTTCTCTTATATTTCCACTGCATATACGGTAGAAATAGATATGGTAGATAAAAATATTTTACACAAATATCTATTTATATAAGCTTTATTAGTATTTAATGTAAACTTTATTCTACTATTTACCTACGTTTACCGAAAGCTACCATTTCTAGTTTTTGCGTTCAACTTGTCACATTGAACTGAAATTTATTTCTATGTACCAACTGTGTTCTGTTATCTATAAGATGAATTTTGTTGTTTTTTTTATAATATTGTTTCTTCAATATTTTCTCATGCATATTATTATTTTTTATAAAATTCTTATTATTTTGTTTAAATAAAATTTTTTAATTGTTACCATTATTTTTTGTATAAAATATTTTTTAAATTTTGTATTATAATTTTATTAATTTTATTAGAGTAAAGAGTACTAAAAGTATTAAAATTTTTTTAAAAATATTTAAATATTTAAAATAAAATTATAAAATAATATAAAATAATTATTTAAATTTATATTTTTTATAATTTTTTATCTAAAAATAATTTTAAATAGTGTAATTTAATTTTCTATAATTCATCTTGAATAAAAATTATCAAATATAAACTATATGAAAAATTAGTAAATTTAATTTTTAATGGCAGTGCAAAACAATGACTAGGTTTTTGGCTTTATTTTATTCTTTTTAGAAAAGAAAGATATCGAATTAATTGAAACCGCCTTAGTACTTGTTCCTAGATAGATATATCGAATTAATTGAAACCACCTTGGTACTTGCCTCTAGGCAGGTTTAAAGGACAAAAATGTGTCAAACCTTTTAACATGTCAACGTGAGTTACCTTAATTTCACTATTTCTAAAACATAGACTCATAATTAAGAGAATTTTTATGGTGCTGATAACAAAAATAAGCATGTGATGATGTCCTCATGTGTCACTATAAAAATACAACGCGTGGCTATTAATCTCATTAATTATTACGATGTAACTAGTGAACTAAATTCCCTTTCCTTGTTTAAAAGAAAGTCTCATTTCTTGGATCTAGTTATTAAGTATAATTATATGTTTAATTAAATGAGGTATTTGAGCTATTAGTTAAACAAGAAAATGAATATAAAATTCATGTAGTGTACTAAAAAAGTTACAAAAGTTTACTTTATAAATGACATTAGCATATATTGGAATATAATTGTGGAAAAATTTAAATTTTATTAGATACATATAGAATATATAAGATAAAATTAATTGATAATATTTATTAAATACTAACTACGTCAATTAACTAAGTTTTTTTTTTCTTCAAAAAAGGTTAGAATTTAGAAGTGAAATTCAAATTCACAACTTCTATTTTAGTATGGAGAAATTATATCATTTGAGTTATAAGTTGTTAACATTAACTAAGTTATTATTGAGTTAAATTAGGGAATCCATTTTTAGCCAAAAAATATTTTTTATTTTAAATATTAAATATTAAAATTTAAATTTTAGAGTAAAGTATATTTTTTGTCTTTAAAATTTGCTAAACCTTTTAAAATTATACTATTTTATTTTATTTCAGATTTTAAAATTTTTGACAAATTTAAAAAAAAAATATTTTATTCTAAATTTTAAATTCTAAAATTTAAATTATAAATCTTAAATTATAAGTATAAACTTTGTATCCTCTTTAAAATGAGAGTTAAAAAATAATTTTATAATAAAATAATTAATATTAACTATTTAAAAATTTATTTTTTATATTTATTTTTTATTATTATATAAGAAAAATAATTACAACTGAATAACAAACACATTTAAAAATAGCTAATATTAAATAATCTACATAAATGAAAAGACATATATTTAAATTCAAATCTGAATAAATTAAATATAATATTCTAATTTTATTTTTGAACAGAGACTTTTTTTTTAAATAAATTTAACTTTTTTATTATAATTGTTTATTATATTATTCTAATATATAAATAACATTTTTCTAACACTACAATTTTTTCCTACTTATGATTATATTCATATTCATGTGTGTAATTTATTTATATATTATATACCATGCAGTTCGGTTATTGTTAAACCAAAAAGAATCCTTTATTATTATTTAGTTAATTAAATAAATATTACCAACCAATTCTATCTTACATATAGATATATAGCTAATAATAAGATTCGAAATTTTTCATAATTATATTTTACTATATACGTCAACAAATAATAAAGCAAATTTTTGTAATATATTTTTGGTACAATACATGATTTTTATATTAATTTTTTTGTTACCACTACAACGTAACTTCTTACTAAATTTCTAATATGATCCAAATATCTCATTTAGTTAATCACATGATTAACTTATAACGAATAAGAGACTATCTTTTAAACAAGAAATGAGAATATAACCTACTAAGTACTCCATATTCAGTAAGATCGTAATAATGAATGAAATTAATAGCTATGTGTTATATTTTCAGAGTAACACACAAAGACATCATCACATGCTTATTTTTGCTATCAGCATCATAGAGGTTTTTCATAATTAATGGTAAGATTGATGATAGAAATTATTTTTAATATAAATATAAAAGTATTATTTTGATTGAATATTAATATTTGAAGTGTATTATAATTTACAAATATGTAAAAAATATGTTTAATATGCATTTTATATGTTATCCAAATGATGATACGTGTTTTATACTATAAAACACGAATTCAGGTGCCTATTAACACATTAAGTGTTTATTTGGTTGCCATTATCTCGATAAAAAAGATTTTTTAATGAAAAAATATATATTTTTATTTTTTTAACGTGTTTGACAAATTTTTAGTAGTAAAAATGAAAGTACTACAAAATAATTTTTTTAAAAAACTATAATTTAAAAAATAATTTTAAATAGTGTAATTTAATTTTCTATAATTCATCTTGAATAAAAATTATCAAATATAAACTATATGAAAAATTAGTAAATTTAATTTTTAATGGCGGTGCAAAACAATGACTAGGTTTTTGGCTTTATTTTATTCTTTTTAGAAAAGAAAGATATCGAATTAATTGAAACCGCCTTGGTACTTGTTCCTAGATAGATATATCGAATTAATTGAAACCGCCTTGGTACTTGCCCCTAGACAGGTTTAAAGGACAAAAATGTGTCAAACCTTTCAACATGTCAACGTGAGTTACCTTAATTTCACTATTTCTAAAACATAGACTCATAATTAAGAGAATTTTTATGGTGCTGATAACAAAAATAAGCATGTGATGACGTCCTCATGTGTCACTATAAAAATACAATGCGTGGCTATTGATCTCATTGATTATTACGATGTAACTAGTGAACTAAATTCCCCTTCCTTGTTTAAAAGAAAGTCTCATTTCTTGGATCTAGTTATTAAGTATAATTATATGTTTAATTAAATGAGGTATTTGAGCTATTAGTTAAACAAGAAAATAAATATAAAATTCATGTAGTGTACTAAAAAAGTTACAAAAGTTTACTTTATAAATGACATTAGCATATATTGGAATATAATTGTGGAAAAATTTAAATTTTATTAGATACATATAGAATATATAAGATAAAATTAATTGATAATATTTATTAAATACTAACTACGTCAATTAACTAAGTTTTTTTTAAAGGTTAGAACTTAGAAGTGAAATTCAAATCCACAACTTCTATTTTAGTATGGAGAAATTATATCATTTGAGTTATAATTTGTTAACATTAACTAAGTTATTATTGAGTTAAATTAGGGAATCCATTTTTTAGCCAAAAAATATTTTTTATTTAAAATATTAAATATTAAATTTCAAATTTTAGAGTAAAGTATATTTTTTGTTCTTAAAATTTGCTAAACCTTTTAAAATTATACTATTTTATTTTGTTTCAGAATTTTTCGATTTACATCAAATATATCACTGATGATTAATTTGTCAAAAAACTTAAAAAGACCAATTCAGCAACAATTTTACAAAAAAAACTTTTAACATAAATAAATCAGACATAGTTATTATATATTATTGATGGATTAGTCCTAAAATTTTTAAAAATTTAGTTGTAAGAGGTATATTTGATGTATATTAAAACAAAATAAAATTTAGAGACATTTTTAAAATTTTTGACAAATTTCAAAGACAAAAAATGTATTTTATTCTAAATTTTAAATTCTAAAATTTAAATTATAAATCTTAAATTATAAGTATAAACTTTGTATCCTCCTTAAAATAAGAGTTAAAAAATAATTTTATAATAAAATAATTAATATTAACTATTTAAAAATTTATTTTTATATTTATTTTTTATTATTATATAAGAAAAATAATTACAACCGAATAACAAACACATTTAAAAATAGCTAATATTAAATAATCTACATAAATGAAAAGACATATATTTAAATTCAAATCTGAATAAATTAAATATAATATTCTAATTTTATTTTTGAACAGAGACTTTTTTTTTAAATTAAATTTAACTTTTTTATTATAATTGTTTATTATATTATTCTAATATATAAATAACATTTTTCTAACACTACAATTTTTTTCCTACTTATGATTATATTCATATTAAAAGAATCCTTTATTATTATTTAGTTAATTAAATAAATATTACCAACCAATTCTATCTTACATATAGATATATAGCTAATAATAAGATTCGAAATTTTTCATAATTATATTTTACTATATACGTCAACAAATAATAAAGCAAATTTTTGTAATATATTTTTGGTACAATACATGATTTTTATATTAATTTTTTTGTTACAACTGCAACGTAATTTTTTACTAAATTTTTAATATGGTCCAAATATCTCATTTAGTTAATCACATGATTAACCTATAACGAATAAGAGACTATCTTTTAAACAAGAAATAAGAATATAACCTACTAAGTACTCCATATTCCGTAAGACCGTAATAATGAATGAGATTAATAGCTATGTGTTATATTTTTAAAATAATACACAAAGATATCATCACATGCTTATTTTTGTTATCAGCATCATAGAGATTTTTCATAATTAATGGTAAGATTGATGATAGAAATTATTTTTAATATAAATATAAAAGTATTATTTTGATTGAATATTAATATTTGAAGTGTATTATAATTTACAAATATGTAAAAAATATGTTTAATATGCATTTTATATGATACGTGTTTTATACTATAAAACACGAATTCAGGTGCCTATGAACACATTAAGTGTTTATTTGGTTGCCATTATCTTGATAAAAAATATTTTTTAATGAAAAAATATATATTTTTTATTTTTTTAACGTGTTTGACAAATTTTTAGTAGTAAAAATGAAAGTACTACAAAATATTTTTTTTTTAAAAAGCTACAATTTACATTTTTTAAAAGATATTTTATTTTACATAATAAATAAAAATATATATTTTTATATTATTATACCCAAACATAATTAATAGATAATTTTTTTTGCATAAGATATTCAAACATAAAATTACTTTTATTTTTCTATAAGATCTTCTATAAAAATAACTCAAAAAAATATTTTTCTAAAAACTCATCTAAACGCCAAAAATGATAAAAATCTCATCTTTCCTTTTTTTTTCCTCCCGTACGAACTAAAAAAGGAAAGAGCTCCTGTCAACTTGTTCTGATACTGTGATATAGGATAATAAGCTCATATCCTCTTTTTTTCCGATGAAGAAAAGAAAGAGCTCCTATCAAATTGTTCTAATATAGGATAATAAGCTCATGAGCTTAGTGTTACTTTACCTCTGAGAAATTAAAGAAAACTTCCATATCCAAATATTTTGGGTATGACACTCATCAACACTCGTCGGATACGGGACACCCGCGACTCCTTAGATGAGTACGAAGAGACTATATCATTTGAGTTATAACTCATTAGCGAGTTTAAAAAATAGTATATATTATTAATTATTGAAACAAAACATATTTTTAATACTTTATATAATAAAATAATAAATAAATATATAAGAAGAAGAATATGTCATGGGATATACCAAAAGACCAAGATTTTGTTGCCATTTTTCTATAGGCTAAACAAGGCATCTCTACCCTAGCCTCCACAGGACTAGAATCCTTTTCCAGTGTTTCTCGGTTAGTGACAGATCCAGAAATTTTATAAGAGGGGAGTCAAATTAAATACAAAATAAATTAAAATACAACATAATAAAAAATTAACAAAATATAATTTATAGTATATAGATCAAAATTAATAATTATATTATATAAAAAGTAACATTCAACTACATACTTTAAGATTTTGATATTTTTGAATTTGGTCTATAATCTTTCATATAACTAAAATCATCAATTTACCATTTGAGATAAATTTTAAACATTTTCGTTTTTAACATATACAATCATATAATATGCTAAAAATTCGTTTTTCATGTTATTTTAAAGTATTGTTTTAATAATTTTTATTGTTTAAAAAATCTATTCAATTGTTATTGTTATCATAAAAAGAGTCAAAACAAAAATTTTTATTATAATTATTAATTTTTACATTAACCAAACCTATATTTTTTAATAACTTTTCAATTATTTATATATTTATACGTTTTTATTATTTTTTAAATTTATTTGTTAATTGTTACT
>NC_029780.3:111067366-111083868 GCF_000817695.3 Arachis duranensis | reverse complement strand
AAAAATATATTTAATCAATAATATTAAATTATTAGCACTCATTTTTTAAAAAAAAAAATTAGGGAGACCATGGCCACCTTAGGTGCCCCCTTAAATTTGTCTATGGTTGTTTTCCTGTCCTATGTTGTATCATGAAGACACCACATCCAACTTAAAATAAGATAATAAGTTAATGGATCTCTCATCTTATAAATTCTTTACTTTTTTTATTTTCTTTGATATAGGATTAACTTCATACACTCCTCGCACTTGCAACATTAACAATCTCACCATCAAGTGTAAGCTTCCACGTCTCCCCCTCTTTGTAACTCCTTCACCACGAGTATTCGTCCATCACACTATCGTAAAATACCGCAGGACACGCCGCTCGGACCATCTTTGTCGAAAAGATTTTCGATACTTCACCTTGAATACTCCTTAAAACCACCAGACCGATTAACCAGTGGTGGAGCTTGAAATTTTTTTTTGGAGGGTCACAAATCTTAATACGGGACGATAGCGTCCGGTGGAGGTAAAGTATGGCTCACTTGTCGAGGCAGTAGGAGACGAGGCCTCTGGATAACGACAAACGAAAGTAATATTTAAATTATATAAAATCAATTATAACTTATAAATTATTTTTTAACATTTTAAAAAATTAATTTTATTTTTGATAATATTTATCTCTCAAAAGTCTCAAGAGTAATTATTTTTATTATAAATTAAATAATATAATACAACAAAACAAAGTCTTAAATTTTTAATAAAATAAAATTATTAAAATTATTAATATAAATAGTATTATACTATAATGGCATTAAATTTGTAAAGTTGATTTAAAAATAAAATAATAACTTTTTATTAATAACTAATATTACTACTAGTTATATTATAATTTTTATTATTCTAAAAATAAAATAATGCATGAAACTATATGAGAAGTTAAATATAATTTAGTGTTAATTTTATAATGATATTTAATTTGTAACGTTGATTTAAAGATATGTCACTTGTTGATTTAAAGATATGCTATTTGTTATGTCAAATAGGATAGAATAAAAAGTTTGAAAGAATGATGAAAATAGACATAAAATTCAGATACATAAGTTGAAAGTATATCAATTTAATCAAAAAAGCTAATTTTATTTTCTTTAAAGTAGAATTACTAGTATTTTTACAAAAATTTTGTAGGGCCATACCCCTTGCCCACACAAAGCTCCGCCCCTATGATTAATCATCCGCTTTGATGTCACTTTATTGGAAAAACTCAACAAATGTTCAAACAAGAATCTGTCTAATCGCAAAAGCATTAAAAATAATTTTTCTACAACTTAAATAGACAATACTAAAGATATTTCAAACAACAAATATAATGACAGAAATTAAATAATCAGACATCAGAATTTTAATTTTTGTCATTATATTTATTACTTGAAATATCTTTAGTATTACCTATTTAATCGTATAAGTTGTGAAAAAATTACTTTTGACACTTCTACGATTAAAACGGATTCTTGTTTGAACATTTATTAAATTTTTCCAACACGTATCAATATCTATATATCACAAATTTTATATAACTATCTACCTATAAAATTTACTCACTTATAATTATACTAAATAATTTTATTTTTAATAAAAATATCGATATTTTTTCGTATAAAAAAACTAGCTGATTAATGATGGCCTTAAATATAAAAAAAGGTGAGTAAGATTCAAATGAGAGAGACACAATACCGTCGTTGACCTGGTACTGGTGGAGACTTTGTCACAGCTAGTCTTGACATATAGTTAGCTTAAAATTGTGGCTGTTATAAAATTACTACATATTGCTTAGGTTAATGAATCTGCTAACCTTAAACCATTGGATCCAGATGCAATGCCCGTTAATGGTATCTTCTTGTTTCTCTGACTTTCTCTCGTGATCTTACCTTCTTACTCCACCAACATAGAGACACGCGTTGGCAAACATGAAACTCATTAATTAATAACAAATTTTAATCTATTTGGCAACAACAGAGCCCCATGATATTTTTGTGTTGCAAGATTTACACGATAAATTAAGGAATTATATAAAATCATTAAATCACTTCCAGTTTTTTTATATTTAAATTTCTAAAATAATAAACTATAAATAACTAATAAAAACCCTATTCGTAACTAACAAGTATGTATTACTAATTAGCAGTGGTCTTCCACTTTAATTTAAACTTGGTTATTTATTTTGTTTGTATGTAACTGTCACTTACGTACATCTCATTAAGGTTTGTTCTATAAAATGTTTCCACGTTCACTAGGTATACAACATAATCAAACATAGGCGTTTCCGCGTTTGTGGAATTGGAAAACCGTGGGAAGGTGTTAGGAACTTAGTAGTGATTATGGAATCTGGAAATTCACTTGTTACTATTTAATTGTTAATCTTAATCAATAATACATAGAGTTTCTTAGTTTAACAAAAAATGAAAAAGAAGAGGGGTAGCAGTAGAATGAAACGCGTAGGTAGAATACGTTAAGATGGCTTAGAATGTTAATACTTAATATAGAAGATTGAGGGAGACGAGGGAAGGAACAGAGACTAGTTCTAAGTCATTTTTTAGTTAGAGTGCAACAAATAGTTTAACAAAGAAAACAATAACGTATTCTTTATTTCCATCTAATAACCTTTGAAATTGGGAGGGTCAAAACAAGAAAAGGGAAGACTAATAATTAAACACTAGTTTCCTGCTCTAGTATATCCCTTACATTCTATCTATGAAATAATCTACAAGTGTATTAGACATTTAGACGATGAGTAAATGATAATTTTTTATTATAAAAAATTTAAATAAAGATAATTATAACCATAAAAGATATAAATCAACTTGATACGGTTAGATTAGTATAATAAATTTATCCATAAAATTCGGCAAAGTTACTCAACGAAATACTCAACATTTAAATTTTTTATAAATAAAAATGATAATTTATCCTAAACCAAAATATACATTATCAATTAAATCTTTGATAATTAAAAATATTATTTTTTAAAATTTTAATCTACAACAACTAATTAAAAGTTCCGTCACTACTCAATCATAGCTGAGATTCGAACTTGAATCTACGAGGCCAACATATTGGCCATTGGTGCAATACCTCCGCCACATTACGAACTTGTCTAAGTTTACAAAGAAAGGGAGCTATATATGTCATGGTCAGTTAGATTATTTTTTGGTGGGCCTAAGGCCTCCTTGTTTAATTTTAACAAAAACAATGATATTGAATTTCTCATGGTATAATAATTCACTATTAATATACACCCAAAATAATAATAATAATAATAATAATAATAATAATAATAATAATAATAATAATAATTCCTATTAATTATAGCATTATTTTACCCTATAAAAATAGTGATATTGAAAATTGGGCTGAGGTTTCAGACATGAATATGAAAAGGATTAGGAGACAAATCATCACCAGCATTATTGAATTCTTGTATCCATTATCAAGTGCTTCAATTCATGGATTAATGTTGGTACCACCAAAGTATTCTAGCTTCATTACTTTCTTTTCATAGATGAGCTAACGTGTAACAATAAAATGAATTCATAAGTCAACGCGAGACTTCATTTTTTCTTCCATTTCTAACGAAAATGGAACAGTAAATTGAAATGAGTATGAGTTAACCAAAATGATTGAATTCAAAACTTGCATTACAAGAAACAGAGACAGCAAACTGAACCACTTTAGCACATTAATAAGACCATTGAAGTTGAAACCACAACCTCCGAGTAACAGAACATGAAACAAATAAAAAACAATGTTGAGTTTGGAAGAACACAAAACAAGACCTAACATAGAGAATCTAACGAGGATGGAGCTCAGTAAACGAAGCCTCATTTGCGCCTGATGCTGCTTGCAGAGCATAGTTTCTTGATTCACCTAATCTTCTGCTATTTGATAAATCTCCGGAATTATTCGTAATAACATATGCTGCTCTTGAAGGCATTGGAAGAGCGAGGGAGTCGCTATTAAGCATCACTACAACTGTAGCCATGGTTGGTCTATCAGCTAAATTCTCTTGAACGCATAACTATCCGATATGGATGCATCTCATTATTTGATATCCGAATCTACTATTCAATGTGGGATCTACAATATCAGAGGCTGAGTTAGAACCTTCCCTCCATTTTCTCCATGTCTGCAAGGTTTTTGTCAATACAAACAAGGATATTTATTTTTCTTTTCTTCAAATGTAAGGTTAAGCAATTGGTACTTAAAAGATAGGAGTCTTACAAAGCTTATTAGATGTTCTACATACTCGCCGTTATGGATGTCTCCAATTTTGTGTCCGCTCACTATCTCAAGAAGTAGCACTCCGAAACTAAAAACATCTGACTTTATTGAAAAAAGTCCATGTAATGCACTGCATATCAACAAAATTATAAACTCAGTTGAAGTTTTCTATTACTCTTGTTGCTGAGGGTATATATTGATTAGGAAAATAAAATTTATTTGTTTTTATGTATATCATAGTACTTACTAGGTTCCAACTATTCTAACTGTGTTTTCTTGAGTTTGATTCTCAACAAACAATCTTGCCATGCCAAAGTCTGCGATCTTTGGGTTCATTTGCTCATCTAAAAGTATGTTACTTGCTTTTATTTTTATATCGTAGTTGAGAATCCCCGTGTAGATAAAGAAGACCCCTAGCGATTCCGACTATAATTTTATATCGTACTTCCCAATGCAAAAGTAAACGTTTGATTGGATCTACATAATATTTTCAATAATGTTAACAATATTTTTTTTACTCTTCTTAAGAGATATAAATATAACAGAAATGCAGAGTAGCCAAGAAGAAGTTCTAAGTTACCAAATATGAAGTAATCAAGGCTTTTATTGGGAAGAAACTCGTAGACCAGTATCCTCTCTCCTGTTTCCAAACAAAAGCCAAGTAGCCTTACTAAATTTCGATGTTGAAGTTTTGCTACCAATAGCAGCTCATTCTTAAATTCTATATCTCCTTGGTCAGAATTTCTAGACAATCTTTTGACCGCAACCTCTTTGCCATTTGGTAGCCTACCCTGAAAATATTCAAGAGTTTTGGTACTCAAACATAGTACTATTTGTTTTGATAAGGAAGCTATAACTAAGCCCAATCTTAGCTTTATCTACCTTATAGACAAGTCCAAATCCACCTTCTCCAAGCTTATTTTCAATTGAGAAGTTATTTGTAGCGTCCATGATGGTTTGAAAGTGGAATTGTAATGTTTCAATAGGTTCAATTTCATAGTCAGCTTCTGATGCACCTTGAGCTGGGTAAGAATAGTAAGAAGAATTATGAGAATGAAAAAATCTAATCAATTAGGCGAATTCAAGTATTATTAGTTTTTTGTCTATATATTGTTGATGAGGTTAAGTTGTGAACAATCCAATACCACATTGTGGGCATCACTTATTATTATTTAGACTTACTTTCAGAATACTTGGTTGGCTTCTTCTTCTTCCTTTTGAAGTAGATGCAGACAAAGGTGATGAACAGCACAATAACAAGGGAGACCATAGGCACAACTATGACAGTCACAGTTGCTGATGATGAGTTGTTCTTTCCTGCAAAATCCAACTTATCATACTATTGCGAAACAATTTATTCCAAAAGCTTAAAATGGTAGTTAGAGCCATATAAATTGTTATATATCCAACACGCTGACATGAATAGTTATTTGTCTCACACTGAAGAACACATTCTATTAGATTGCATTGCATATAACTAAGCTAAAACGAATTTAGAAACCTTGTTTGGGCGTAGCAGTGGCAGTAGGGGATGACAGAGCAGGAGAAAGAGATGGTTGAGGTGGCAGAACGCTTAGAGAATCAAAGTAAGGGAAGGTGTCATATCTAAGATTACAACTCGTTTTAAAAATTCTTACACGTTTCTTTCCATTACAGCATTTTGGGATGAAGGAGATTCCTCCAGCCAAGCAATGATTGCACTCTAGCTCTGACAAATCATTAGTGCACTGTACATGAGCATACACGGTTTGAAATCCTGCCCCTACTTTGGCTTCTCCTGCAGCAAACTTGATCAGAGATTCACCAGAAATTGCAGCAGCTTTGCTTCTTAGGCCTTGCATCAAGTCTACAGCAACTTGGTTGAACTCATTCGCATCATTTACATTATTTTTGTTATGTATCTCCCACCGATTGGAGTCCATGATCCCAAATATGGACCGGTTCGAGTAGCGCAACATGCAGTAATCATACCACCCTGTTGCCTCCTTCTGGTTTGGACAAACATTTGGCAGAAGGATTCTTGAATCGTTCAAACAGCTAAGGCAATCTTCTTTAGTAACAAATGTAAAATTGAAGGTTCAGCTACGTTTGACATAGGAATAGAGGTTCTGTTCTTTATAATATCAACTTTCCGTCTTCTATCATAATTCTTGCTACTGCCCAGGATCTCAAGCATGCTTTCATTCAGTTTAAAATCAATCATCGTTGTAATCAAATATCAAATATTAACCTGGAGCAAGTGGAACGAATCACAATCCTTACTACTACTTAGATATCACAAACATACATTTATTCAAAACTCCATAATTAAACTCATTAATTATAATTCTTCTTTCCCATCCCATACCCGAGCAAGTGGACAACACCACTGTCTAATATCCGGGGTCACACATCACATTCATTTACAAACCCTCATTTCTATACTTCCTCAATCACAATTCATTACTCCAAGTCTTTCTTCATCAACAAGTTATCACATTTCCTAGCTTCTTCTCGTTACTAGGAATACTATAAAAATTTAGGACTTAAAGGATGAAAATGGAAGTTTAGAGGTTTGAAATTCGGTTTTAGAAACACGAAAACTCATTTTTGCTGAAGACAAGGTCATGCGTGCGCGTCATCCATGCGCACGCGTGGGAAGCGGAAAAAGAGAGTGACGCGTGGCGTCATTCATGCGCACGTATGGAAAGCAGAGAGGTAGGGTGACGCGTACGCGTGGGTGTGTTTTGTGCTTCGCGCACAAAACCGGCACGGTCCCATCACAACTCTTTGGTTTTTCTACTAAGTACCTGCATTAGTACAGCGACGCGTACGCGTCAGCCAGGCGCACGCGTGGGGAGTAAAAATTGTGAGTGACGCGTGCGCGTCGGCCATGCGTGCGTGTGGGAGTACGATTTACCAAAAAATTTACTAAGTTTAAAAAGTTGTAGGATTACATTTTTAAACCCCAAACTTCTGACGGGCATAATTTTTCGTTTCAAATCATTTTCCATCTGTTCTTCAAACGATATAAACATCTCGGATCCAATTTTATTTCTAAATAAGTTTGACACAAATTAGGGATCTAGAGACTAAGTTATGCTCCGTTAAAGTAGACCAAAAACCACAATTTCATACAAACCCACAAAATTCCATTTTCAAAACAAAAATTTCAACCCTTTTCAAAACCAACCAAAACTTACCAAAATCAACCTCAAGCCTCCTCAACTCATATTTTCAACATTCTTATTAAATTCACAATCCACCAATCCACCATTTTGACCAATCTCAATCAAATAACTCAATTTCAAACAAAATACCATATCCTATATCTTTCTTCGTTCCAAGTTCCAACAATACCAATTCCATCAACCTCCAATACATATAAATCCATATCATCATGTACAACTCACATGCATTATCAACAAAGACATCAATTCCACCTTCAAAACCAATAACCACATAATCCATATAATCCATTGTAACCAAATAAATAACAATCACAATTCCATTCAATTTGAAACATCAATGACACAATACACTCATCAACTTATCGTTTTTACCTCTTCTGGCCTTCGGCCCAAATCACACGGCCTCTGGTCCAGTATTCATCTATTTAACATATATATAGCTCATAATCACATAATTCACTACCTAATACCAATTCCAACAACACATCAACTTACACCAACACACAATTTATATTTCAATCGTCAATTACCACAACATGTCATCTACACATATCCAATCCAATCCAAGTACACAATCCAAAACTAATCTTAGGGGCATCTAACCTAGAAATTTACATTACACCACACAGTACTTAAAACGTACATTGTTGATGGTGGTTCACATCCACACTTGAGCCTCTTTCACAAGGACACCCACAATTGAATATCCACCTTCAAGCTCATCCAAGAGTTTCACAAGCCAATTCAAGTTTCCAAGGACACCAAAATCTCATCCAAAAACTCTCAACCCACTGAGTTTTGTGATGAACATCACCAATGACTCATACTAGAGCATCCCTAAACAACAAAAATCACAAGATTTTCTCAAAATCCAAATCAAATTCAAATTTAAAGGGAAAAACAAAAACTAAGCAGAAGACAATAAAATACTCACCATAAAAACTTAGATAGAATTGTAGAGGACGAGAAGAGTGATACATAGCCACAAATGGCTCGTCAATCGGAGCTCCAGAGAGAAAGTTATAGTGATTTGAAGTTTGCAAAGCTAGGTTTTCTTCTCCTTTTCTCTTTATCCGCCCCTCCCTCTCATTTTTAGGGTTTATGAGCTGAAATGCTCATAATTAAGGTTTATATATGTTGGGTCTTGGGCCCACTTGGGCCTGAATCACTTGATTTAGTTCGTTGGCCTAATATTGGATCAAAACTTCTATGATTAGAGTTTTAAATTGTATTTTAAATATTTCTATTTTCCCAAATTATAAATTGTTATTTCTTAACCTTATTCACTTATAATTAATTTTCTCAGCTGCAGTACCAGACAGATCTCAGCCGGTACTGCTGGTCAAATTTTCAGTGCGCATTTTTACGCAGAAAATTATGTTTTTTGACTCAGAAATATTCACTGAATCCAAATATCATATTTAAATTATCAAATTCTGATTGCTAAATTTTTTAACCATATTTGCTCCTATTTAATTTATTATTTAATTAATTACGGTTTGATCGGGTTTTACACAAAACTCACCCCATTTTTTAAAATATTTTTAGGAACAAATACTTGACTGTGTAAGACTTTCTATTCAAGAGTAATAATCTGCAATGAGTATTTATTCTTTATTGAGTTCCTAGATATATATGCTCCATATGTCACAAACAGGATTCAACCATTCTTAATTATTTTAATTTTTGTTAAAATATATAACTATTTATTTTAAAATTTGTAAACTATTTGTAATTTCTTATTCAACTTATATTTGAGTCTGTTAGACTTACTATGGGATTATTTTTCTGAGAGCCGGTCATGGCGTATTTTGGAGCATGACATACTAAGAGAAGATCATTAATTGATAATTTAATACGTTTTTCTTACATAAAAGTTATTTATATTTTAAATTATCAGCAAGTTATATAATAATGTTGCATCTTTTTTATAACCCGCGGGTAGGGTCGGGTACCCCGGGTTAAGAACGGATAGGGTTAGGGTTGGGATATTTTTAACTCGGGTAGGATATGGTTGAGTTTATATAAAAATTTCAACCTCCGGATAGAATTAAAGTTGGATCAAAACCTACCATATCCTACCAATTGTCACCCCAATGGATGAGCGAACGTGTGATAATAAAATCAATTCACAGTAAGTTTAAGACTAACCATATCTCCAACGTTGTATGAAGTATGCAGAAAAAGGAATAAAATGAAATGAGTATGAGTTAACTGTCATGGCCCAAACCAAGCTATGACTGGCACTCAAGGGACAAGTCCTTCAGCAAGCCAAACGACCAAATTTTCAGAAAAATAGACAGAATTTTCTCTATTTCTAGGACCTTACCAACATAAATATTAATTCCTTGTATCAATAATAAACATCTATTTTCATAAACGACAACAACAACATATTCCAATCATATCCACAACCAAATATATCCAAAATACGCATCATATATATATCAAGTTGATAACTAGAGTATATAGTTAAATCCATAAGTCTTACATAACCAAATTATAATTACTATCTAAACAGTTCAAGATTTAAAATAACATAACCCACACAAGAATCCTGCCTGTGGCATATGAAGTATTGATATAATCTAGATTTTGAGTAAAGGTTCCGTTACATAATTTTTTAACCCTTGAAAAGAAGAAAGACTCACCGGAATAACTAAGATCTACTGAGGGGCAGGTAGAATGGAACCTGAAATGACACTTGTATCTGAAAAACTTAGGAATATAATAGGATGAGTTTTGCAACTCAGTGAACAAACATTATATCTATAACCGACACGAGACCATACAAGTTTTACCATGAAAATTATATTTCTTTCCAACGATGAGGAAATCATATTAATCAATTATGTAAACAATAGATAAATAATTAAGCGGAATGAACTGGAATGGGAGTTCTCATTCCAAAAGTCAAATCAAATCAAATATTACACACTTGGGGCGGCTCCACCTCTAAGGGTAGCCATTTTCTCTAGTGTGCCCGTACGGTATAACAGATTCAACGTGTGGCCTACACGTTAGGCTAGCAATGCCCCTACTAACTAAGGTTTGAGCCAGATGCATCTAGTTTAACGTCATAACCGCCGTTAACTACAATTTTCTAGTTAGAGTCTCCCAAACCAATCCAAACCAAATCACATATAACAATTTCTAATACTTGTAACATATTACTAAATTTCATAAAAATAGAGTATATATAAGAATGCATATAAAAAAATTTAATTAAAGTTTAACAAATACAAATAAGAAAATAAGTATGTAGAGAATATATAAATATCGTTCCGTGTGTATTTTTATAAAATTATGAGTTTTTCAGAAATCGATATCATTTCAATTATTCAAAATCACAACAATAAAATAATTTTAAATGCTAAAAATAATGATTTAATTTAAATAGTAATAATAGTATACTTAAAAACAAATATAGACATAATATCCACTCACAACTTGATTCTAAGAAACTGGAAGCAACTCTAAGCACGTCAACAAGCTACCAAATGATGTCCAATAACTCTACAACTCTAGAAATATGACAATAATGATATTTGTAAGTTATTAATGTTGTCAATTAACATAATCTTATTCACTTTGATAAAAGTCCCAAATTTTCTAATCTTAATAACCCTAATTCGAATTTTGCTATATTCACATGTATAGAGATGACAAAAATTAGAGATATAGCTAATTATTGAGTCAAAGAGTTAAAAGTCTCAATAATAACTGAAATTCAAAAATTGAATGCTTCATTTACTCATTAAGATGAACTCTTTTATTTAGGATTGTGAAAATTAAAATTTTTCTTTGGTTATAAATGATGTATTAAAATGGAGATAAAATAGAAGGATAAAATGAAATTTAGTGTGTTGTAGTTGAAATAAAAATTTTTGAAATGAAGAAGATATCAACATAGGATAGAAGAGAAGATGAAGGGAAGGAGAGAGTTTGTTGTTTCTTGTATGAAAGAATGAAAAAAAGAAACGAGAGATAAAGAAGGATAGGGAGCTCGAGAGAGTTCAGGAACAGAAAAAAGGAGATTAAATGGGGCATGTGCCCCCACGTGCTACTCTTTCTTTTTTTTGTTACTACATTAACCAAAATTATTGAATTCAAAACTTGCATTACAAGAAATAGAGACAACAGTCACCAGACCAGAGCCACAACCTCCGAGTAACAGAACATGAAACAAATAAAAAGTAATATTGAGTTCGGAAGAACACAAAACAGGACCCAACGTAGAGAATCTAACGAGGATGAGGATCAGTGATCGAAGCCTCATTTGCTCCTGATGATGTTTGCAGAGCATAGTTTCCTGATTCACCTAATCTTCTTCCATTCGATAAATCTCCGGCATTATTCATAGTAACATATGCTGCTTTTGAAGGGATGGGAAGAATGACGGATTCACTATTAAGCATCATTACAACCGTAGCCATGGTTGGTCTATCAGCTACATTTTCTTGAACACATAACAATCCAATATGGATGCATCTCGTTATTTCATTTCTGAATCTACTACTATAAAATGTTTGATCTACAATATCTGAGACTGAGTCAGATCCTTCCATCCATTTTTTCCAAGTCTGCAAGGTTTTAGACAATAGAAACAAGGTTATTTATTTTTCTTTTATCTTTTCTTCAAATGTAAAATATTATGGACTATTTTAAAGTTAAGAAATTGTTACTTAAAAGATAGGAGTCTTACAAAGCTTATTAGATGTTCTACGTACTCGTCATTATGAATGTCTCCATTTTTGTGTCCGCTCACTATCTCAAGAAGCAGTACACCGAAACTAAAAACATCTGATTTTATTGAAAAATGTCCATGCAATGCATATTCGGGTGCCATATATCCACTGTATGTCAACACAATTATAAACCCAGTTAGATTGAGATAGCATAAAATTTTCTTTTACTCTTGTTGCTGAGGGTATATAGTAATTAGGAAAATTTATTTGCTCTTAGGTATATCATAGTACTTACTGGGTTCCAACCACTCTAAGTGTGCTTCCTCGAGTTTGATTCTCAATAAACAACCTTGCCATACCAAAATCTGATATCTTTGCATTCATTTTCTCATCTAAGAGTATGTTACTTGCTTTTAGATCACGATGGATAATACGCAATTGAGAATCCTCGTGTAGATAAAGAAGACCTCGAGCGATTCCTTCTATAATCTTATAGCGTACTTCCCAATCCAAAAGTAAACGCTTCACTGGATCTACATAATATTTCAATAATGTTGATAATATTTCTTTATTCTTTTAAGAGATATGAAAGTAACAGAAACGCAGAGTAGCCAAGAGGAAATTCTAAGTTACCAAATATGAAGTAATCAAGGCTTTTATTGGGAAGAAACTCGTAGACCAGTATCCTCTCTCCTATTTCCAAACAAAAGCCAAGTAGCCTTGCTAAATTTCGATGTTGAAGCTTTGCTACCAATAGCAGCTCATTCTTGAATTCTATATCTCCTTGTTCAGAATTCCTTGACAATCTTTTGATAGCAACCTCTTCGCCATTTGGTAGTCTACCCTGAAAATATACAAGAGTTTTTGTAAAACATAGTACTATTTGTTTTGATAGAGGCTATAACTAAGCTCAACCTGAGCTTTATCTACCTTGTAGACAATTCCAAATCCACCTTCTCCAGCTTATTTGCAACTGAGAAGTTATTTGTAGCGTCCATGATGGTTTGAAAGTCGAATTGTAATGTCTCAATAGGTTCAATTTCATAGTCAGCTTCTGATTCACCTTGAGCTGGGTAAGAATAGTAAGAAGAATTATGAGAATGAAAAAATCTAATCAATTAGGCGAATTCAAGTATTGTTAGTTTCTTGTCTATATATTGTTGATGAGGTTAAGTAGTGAACAATTCAATACCACATTGTAGGCACCACTTATTATTATTTAGACTTACTTTCAAAATACTTGGTTGGTTTCTTCTTCCTTCTGAAATAGATGCAGACAAAGGTTATGAGCAGCAGAATAATAAGGGAGACGATCGGCACAACTATGGCAATCACAGTTGTTGATGATGAGTTGCTCTTTCCTGCAAAATCCAATGTATTATGAAAGCATTTATTTAAAAAAGTTCAAGCGGTTAGATAGAAACACATGAGTTAAACAAAAAGGCTATTTGTACACTAAAATCATATTTGTGTATAAATACATATGTAGTTTAATTTATTTTCAATGTGTATTTGTATTCTAACATATATTTTATACTAGTGGCTAATTTTAGTGGCTGATTTTGGTATATACTTAGCATAGTTGATTGTTATATATCTAACACAACTTTTAACTAGAGTCACATAAATAGATAGATATCTAACACTAAATGAGGCATTCTATTACATTTCATGTAACTAAAAATAAATCTAAAAACCTTGTTTGAGCGTAGCAGTGGCAGTAGTGGATGATGGAGCAGGAGAAAGAGATGATGGAGGTGACAGAACGCTTAGAGAATCAAAGTAAGGCGTTGTGTCATATCTAAGATTACAACTGGGGGTAAAAATTCTTACACGTACGGTTCCATTACAGCAATCTGGGATGGTGGAGATTCTTTCAGCCAAGCAATCATTGCATTCTAGCTCAGACAGATCATTAGTGCACTGTACATGAGCATACACGTGTTCAAATCCCGCCGCTACGCTGGCATTTCCTGCAGCAAACTTGACCTGAGAATCACCAGAAATTGCAGCAGCTTTGCTTCTTAGACTTTGCATCAAATCTGCAGTAACTTGGTTGAACTCATTCACATTATTTACATGCATGTTGTTATGTATCGCCCACCAATTGGAGTCCATGATCCCAAATATGGACCGGTTCGAGTAGCGCAACATGCAGTAATCATACCACCCTGTTGCCTCCTTCTGGTTTGGACAAACATTTGGCAGAAGGATTCTTGAATCGTTCAAACAGCTAAGGCAATGGTCTTTAGTAACATCTCCTCTGCACATCCAGATCAGGTTAACTTTGTCTGTGCTTTTGCCATTGGAGACATTGTAGAATTGGTAGTTGTTGCTGGTTCCAATGATAGAAGAGAGGTTGGACAAAAGGGTATTGAGGTTTGAACTGTAGGTACTGTTAGCTGTGTTGTTACCATTGTTGTCTTTACAGAGATAGTGTACAAAATCTGGTTGGGAGGTGGCTAGAGACGTGAAGATGACAAGGACAGAAAGAAGTAAGAGCAAGTTTTCAGAAGCTATGGTCATGGCAGCCATCGTTTATGACCTTCATGAAACAAATGGAAAATTGAAGGAATAGAGGTTCCCTTCTTTTTCATTTATAATATCAACTTTCTGTCTACTTGTTCTTTGAAACAGCAATGAAATTTCCAATAATAATAATAATAATAATAATAATTATTATTATTATTATTATTAATTTAAGTAGCATCCACTGTGGAAAGCTTGAGAAAATCAAAGGAAGTGAAGATATATTGAGATGGTTCAATGGAAAGTGGAATTAAATTAATTGAATTATTGATATGAAAAGGAAAACTCTAAGAAAGGGATGAAATAAGCCGCATGATGCAAGTTGGTTAAAAGTTAAAACAATAACCTCGTGGCAAGTGCAACCCCGGAAGGAGAGGGCAAGTTTGACCAAGAAAATAAAAGAAATCACAACTACATTATTATTAAATAATGTTATATATTTAAGTTTTTTTATTAACTAAATCCAATCAAATTCGTCTAACATAACAAAAATTATTATGACTAATATTATTCTCAATATTATTTAATTTTATTAAATTTAATTCATAAAAAGACTTAGATATATAGCATTACTCCTTATTGTTTGATATATTTAGTTGTTCTTGCATGTGATGGGCCAGACTGAATCATATGATTCATATCTAACGAGGATGTATGCTACTGATTAAGGCCTCATTTGTTGATGCTTCAATGGAGTTAACTTTGAGCTCAATTGATGCTGTTTCCCCATAACGCCACTCTGAAAATTGGATATTTGATGAGCATTTATTATTCTCCATCAAAAAAGCAGGCTGCATGGGAACTGGCAGATAGAAGGACTGGTTGCCAAGCATAAATCTGATATCAAACAGTTTGATTTGTGTGAATTAAACAGAAGCTAACCCAATTTTAGGGTTCTATTATGTGTCCAAAAGAGTATTATTAGATTTGAGATCACGGTGAATAATTCTCTTATAGATAAAAATGACCTTATGCAAATCGTTCAACTATTTTTTTTATGAAAAATACACAGAATAAACTTTTAGGTTTTAAGTAACATTAACCAACTCTTAGCAATTTTCTACAAAGAGTTCTGGGACTCTCTTAGCAACGATGTGTGTGGACTGGTCAAGCGAGCTTTTGAGGGTGAGCCAATGAATGCGGCTATTTTCGATACTCTAATTGTTCTAATTCCTAAAGTGGAAGTTCCCTCTTCCTTACGGGAGTTTCGGCCTATTAGCTTATGTAATGTAATTTATAAAATTGTCACAAAGGTTCTAGTTAACAGGTTCAGACCTTTCCTGTCGGAGATCATTGGTCCTATGCAAGGAGGGTTCATTCCAGGAAGAGGAACCACAGAGAATATTATCATTGCTCAGGAGATTATGCACTTCATGAGGAACACCAAGTCTCGAAAAGGGACCATGGCATTCAAGATTGATTTGGAAAAAGCTTATGACAGGGTAGACTGGCATTTTTTGGAGGCTACTTTGGTCCGGTTTGGGATTCCAAAGGCTACCATTAATCTTATATTGAATTGTGTGACTTCCTCTTCATTGGCAGTTTTGTGGAATGGGAACAGGCTCCAAAATTTCAATCCAAAGAGAGGGTTGAGGCAAGGAGATCCTATGTCTCCTTATCTATTTGTACTCTGTATGGAAATGCTTGCTTGCTTTATCTCTCATAGAGTTTCCCAAGGTTTGTGGAACCCAGTTGCGGTTTCTAGGAACGGACCACGACTCTCTCATTTGATGTTTGCAGATGATCTTTTGCTTTTCTGTAAGGCATCAAAAGCTCAAGTAATAGAGGTCATGCATTGTTTGGACTTGTTTTCTAGAGCGTCAGGTTTAAAGGTAAATCTTCATAAGTCAAAGGC
>NC_029780.3:111037122-111066961 GCF_000817695.3 Arachis duranensis | reverse complement strand
CTTTGCAACCTTGTTCCTTATGTACATATTTCTAAATCAGATTTTATGGTGGCTGACTTGTGGAAAGGGGTGTCTTGGGAGGTTGATAGTCTTACCACGCCTATTCCGCATGAGATTAAGCAGTTTATTTGTGGTTTGAGATATCCTAGTTCGACTGAGTTGGAGCCACAGTGGGAGTGGTGGCCTGCAGCATCAAAAAAGTATAGTGCAAGGGAGGGTTACAGATGGTTATTAAAGAAAACATTAAATTGGAATGGCAATAGTAATTGGAACTGGTTGTGGAACACAAACATTCCAGAGAAGTTCAAATTTACTATGTGGCTTGGCTTACATGATGCTCTACCAACTGAGACCTTTCGATTCAAGCGGCATTTAGCTTCTTCAGATATGTGTAAGAGATGTAACAAGGCGCAGGAGACTATGGAGCATTGCCTTAGAGACTGTGAACGATCAAAGGCAATTTGGTATATGTTGGATCCTAGTATCCTGGACTCGACGACTGGTACTGCTCTTGAAGAGTGGTTTCGGAAGGCCTTGGCTAACAATGAGGCGTCCTTTGGTGCAGGGCTTTGGTGGGTATGGAGACATAGGTGCAATGACATATTCAATACTGACAACCCTTGGACAGACCACAAGGTTGTTGCCTTGGCCAGAATTACCGCCAAGGACTTACAGGTTTACAGGAATCGAAGCAATGCCTTTAGGTCTCTCCGAAATTGCCTGTGTTGGGAACCACCGGTAGGTAATAGTTTTAAAGTTAATTGTGATGCAAGCTTGTATATGGATTCAAATTTAGCGGGATTTGGGTGTATTATTAGAGATTCTAAGGGAGATTGGATCTCGGGCTGCTCTGGAAGCATTCCCCCTTGGTCTATAATCAGATGTGAATTATTTGCTGCTTGGAGGGGGCTGGTTTTAGCTTGGGATTGCGGTTTGAGGGATATTATATGTGAAACGGATTGCCTTGACATTCTGCCCATCATGCATGAGCTTACAAGTGGGTATTCATCTGAAGTAACAGATTTGGTTCACAAGATTCAGGAGCTTTTATCTCGTCCTTGGCTTGTTCACGTTGAATGGGTGTCCCGAGAAGCAAATAGAGCTGCGGATTGGATGGCTAAATATAGTGCCAAGAATAACTCTAATCATGTTATTTGGTCTGAGCCTTGTGTTGATCTTCAACGAATCATCCGCTCGGATTTAGGATAGTTTTTGCTTTGTTTCTTTCCTTGTTTAGACACCAAAAAAAAAACCAACTCTTAGTAAACCTTCCAAACAACACAAGCATGAAACCATTAACTATCTAATGATTCTACGCCCCCAACAGCTGTTTAATTTGACACCCAAGTCAACTCATGCCGGACCAGACCTTTGTTTACCAGAATTTTTTTTTAATTTCCACTCTTCTTGTTTTCTTCTTTTTTTTTTTTTGGTGAACAACATTCTTCTTCTTGTTTTCTTTAACTACGCGTACAAAATTATGTAAGAAAAAATAAAATTAAAATGTAATTTTATGTATCAGACAAATTCTCCATTATAAATATTTCGATTTTTCTTTATATTAGTGATAATGCAACTGACAAGAGTCTCAAACACTATAATTAAATTGGTTACGTTTAGGTTTGGATTACGAAATAGGAGTCGTTCGTTTTCAACCTTCTTTTTCATACTCTTCTCTTTAATCTTCTTTATACAACTTAACTGAATGACTACAAGTATTGAACAAGAGAATCTTGATCAAGTTTATTCTCAGTACAATCCAAAACAAGTTTCACGTCTAGCGAGGAAATGGCTCGGTAATGGAAGCTTCATTCTCCGATGCTTTCACAGATTGGTTACCTGATTCAGTTGAACCTCTTGTCTCCGAATTGTACTCTTCTGAATGGATGTCTGATAAACTTCTATTATTATGAATCAAGAGACCAGGTTGTGAAGGCAATGGAAGAGTAACAGAGTGGCTGTTAAGCATGATTATAACTGAAGCCATGGTTGGTCTGTCAGCTACATTTTCCTGAACACAAAGCAAGCCAATGTGGATACATCTCATTATTTCATTTCTTGATCCATCAGTAATTGTTGGATCAACAATGTTTGATGCTGTCCCTTCTCTCCAGCTTCTCCATGCCTGCAAAGTCAAGCTCAATCTTGATTTAATCTTTTCAACTTTGTAAATTTAAACTTGGATGATAGGTAATGGAAAGAAGCTTTACTTACAAAGCTCACTATGTCCTCTGCATTCTCCCCTCGACGAACACTACTGTTCTTCTGGCCGATTATAATCTCTAGAACTAGTACACCAAAACTATATACGTCGGACTTTGTTGAAAATTGTCCACGAAATGCATATTCAGGCGCCATGTATCCACTGTGTGCCAACATGAGCATAACTCAATTAGCTTTAGATGGTAAAAACATTGATTGGTACAATTAACTAGTACTGACATGTTCTTAACTTCTTATACTTATTACTTACTAAGTTCCAACGATTCTACTTGTTTTGCCTTGAGTTTGATCCACGGCAAATAGTCTTGCTAAGCCGAAATCTGATATTTTTGGGTTCATTTCTGTATCTAAAAGAATGTTGCTTGCTTTGAGATCACGATGAATGATTCTCAAACGGGAATCCTCGTGAAGGTAAAGTAAACCTCGAGCAATGCCTCCTATGATTTTGTACCTCCTTTTCCAATCCAATTGTGCGCGTTTGATTTGGTCTACAAACCAAAGCCAATATATAATCTTCTAGAGTATTCAGAATGTTTATGCACTATGCAGAAAAAATGAACTAACAGATATACAGTCCAAACAAACAAGCAAAAGTTGTGGACTTACCAAATATGAAGAAATCAAGGCTTTTATTGGGAACATATTCATAAATCAGTAACCTTTCTCTTCTTTCCAAACAACAGCCAAGTATCCTAACCAAGTTTCGGTGCTGAAGCTTGGCCACTAACATCACTTCATTCTTAAACTCTAAATCTCCCTGCAAAGAATTTATGGACAATCTTTTGACTGCAACCTCCTGCCCATTGGAGAGCCTTCCCTGGAAAATTTGAGTTTGATGAAAGTAATTTAGAGTCTATAATATGTCAATATCTATTCAAGGCTACATCAACGTGGATATGACGAATATTCCGATGTAGGATTGTTGTATTTTACCTTGTAAACAGGTCCAAATCCACCTTGTCCTAGCTTATTCTCATCAGAAAAGTTGTTGGTAGCGGCCATGATGGTGGCAAAGTCCAACTGCAATGTCTCAGATGATCTAAATTCATCACTGTCTTCAGCTTTAACTGGCGATATGTTGAGATCAGTGCGTGCTGCAAATGGAATTAAAGTTCATTTAGATTGTCTTCTTATTATCAATGTTATCTGTTTTCACAAAGGTCATCGCTTCTTGTTCTTTGAAACACATGAATGAAGTTGATGATATCCAAGAAATTGTTTTTCTCCTACAGTTTACCTTCAACTTGTGTTGGCGACCGCATCCTCCTCCTTCTTAAATAGATGAAAATAAGGATGATCAATATAACCAAAGCAGTACTTGGCACAACTATTGCTATTACTACATTTCGTGATGTGTTGCTGCTCTTTCCTGCAAAAAAGCAGAAAATAATTCTGGTTTTTCAAGTACTAGTTCATTGCCATGATCAACTTTTAAGCAGGATATGGTATCTAATTACATACCTTGTGTTAAATCCGTATCAGTAGATGAGGGATGAGTAGCAGAATCTGGCGCTGGTGCTGGTGGAGGTGTAACATTTGCAAGGTCATAGAAGGGGTATATCTCATACCTGAAGTTACAGCTAGGTTCCAAAATTCTACCACCTTTCTTGCTATCACAACACTGGGGGATTTCTGTGATAGCCTGAATCAAACAAGCATAGCAGTCTTGCTGAGACAAATCAGGCGTACACTGCACTAGACCATAGACTGTTTGGAAGCCTGGTCCTTTCGAACTTGATGCAGCAAATTTTCGCTCCGAGTTCCCAGATGCAGCCTTGCCTATTAGATCATTTAGAAGGGTATCCAACACTTTGTTGAACTCATCAACATCTGTTGCATTTCCACTGTTCCTCATGGAGAAACTAGGATAAGTTTCCATTCTGTTAAATATTGATGATTGGTTTGAGTAGCGAAGCATGCACTTGTCATACCAACCAATTGCTTCCTTTTGATTTGGACAGAGACTCGTGAGTAGGACTCTTGAATCATTGAGGCAGCTAAGGCAATCATTTTGCTTCACATCTCCTCTGCATAGCCCTATCGCGTTGACTCTGTCGTTGTCTTCGCCATAAGAGAAGTTGTAGAAGCCATAATTAATGTTTTTGTTGGAAGAAAGGTTGGACAAAAGGGTGTTAAGGTTTCTGCTGTAGGGACTATTTGCAGTGTAATTGCCATTGTCATCTATACAGAAGGAGTATAGAAAGTTTGGCTGCGCTTTGGGTTGAGGTAAGAGTATGATAAGGATACAAAGAAATAATAGCATTCTGGAAAGTGCCATGCCTATGGTTTTTGCTCCAATTTAAGGTGATGACTGTGGAAGAGTGCTTTTATTTGGTGCTGGGGAAGTGATTCAAGTTTTCTCCATTTCTTGTATATATATATATGTAGTTAACAGACTTATTAAACAATGAATTTTCTTGCACTAGTTCAACACGTTGGTAAGTAGTAAGCTATGAATATGGACATTAAATTTTGGGGCTTATAATTTTCATTTTTATTTTGTGTATATATAAATAAGAAGCTTCTTTGAAAAAAAGAGGGTATGACCAGATCTTGCTTTAGAAACTAAACAAAATAAAATGAGAACCGTATTTCACGGTTTAACTTGTTTAAGTGATGTGGACTTTGAATATTCTTAATGAGGAAAGTAGATGAATACGACAGGAGTGCATAATGGTTGGTTGATCATTGAAGACACCACTACTCCTCTCTTTGTCAAAGTAAACCCACCTTTCTAAATTTATTTCGTTCCTTGTCATTTCTTTCTTGTTTTTAAATGCAACTTGATACCTTTGGTTTTCTTCTTTTTAATTATAAACAGTGAAAGATTATGGATGATTTATATTTTCCGACAAATAATCCGAAACTCTTGAGGTTAATTGCAGTGTATGTAGGATTACAACTTGTTAAGAGCCTTAGGAATCTGAGGCAACAATCAATTTGTTTTTGGAAGTTAAACTTCGTACATACTTGTAAATTAAATAATAAAGAATGCCACTTGTTACACTTCATGTACAAAAATCAGTACATAAAGTGCACTAGAATGTGACCTTAATCACTAAATTCATTAGCATATACAATTTGTTTCTTCTGTGCTTCAATCAGTTTCCCTTGAACTATACTCCCATGATGGAATAGTTGATAAACCTCTGCTGTCCACAAGAAATGGAGGCTTTGATGGCACTGGAAGAGTGAGAGAATGGCTGTTAAGCATGAGCACAATAGAAGCCATGTTTGGTCTATCAGCTAAATTTTCCTGAACACACAGTAAACCAATGTGGATACATCTCAGTATTTCATTTCTTGAACCATTATTCATTGTGTGATCTATAATGTTTGATGCTGTTCCGTCCCTCCAATTTTTCCATGCCTGCAAGGATTCATATTCACACTCTTTTAGTTTCAACAATTTCACCTCAACTGGTACTAAAAATGAAAATTGTGAGAAGAAGGAAGAGACTACTTACAAAGCTTATTAGGTCCTCCACATCCTCTCCCTTGTGGAAGCCACTATTTTTCTGGCCACTTACTATCTCTAGAACCATTACGCCAAAACTAAAGACATCTGATTTCACAGAGAATTGTCCTTGCATTATATACTCAGGTGCCATGTATCCACTACATTCCAATATGTTTAACTTCAATTAGGAAAAAAAATACTAGATGCTATTTATGTTTCTAAGTACTGAACAAAACAAAATAACCTTAGATATTATAGAACTTACTATGTTCCAACAACTCTATTTGTGTTCCCTTGAGTTTGATCCACAAGAAACAATCTTGCCATGCCAAAATCTGATATTTTCGGATTCATTTCTTCGTCTAAAAGGATGTTACTTGCTTTAAGGTCACGATGAATAATACGCAGACGCGAATCCTCGTGAAGATAAAGAAGGCCTTTAGCAATGCCTCCAATGATTTTGTATCTCTTTTCCCAATCCAGATGAGCGCGTTTGATTGGATCTGCAAATCGAACCCAAGGTATATGCATATGCACAATTAAGTACTTGACCATTCAAGAGAACTGAAATGTCACCAAGGTAGAATCCAATGAAGAAAAGTTCTAACTTACCAAATATGAAGTAATCAAGACTTTTATTAGGAACAAACTCATAAACCAGTAATCTTTCTTTTCTTTCCAAGCAAAAACCAAGTAGCCTAACTAAATTGCGGTGCTGAAGCTTGGCCACTAACAGCACTTCATTCTTAAATTCTGTATCTCCTTGTCCTGAATTCATTGACAGCCTTTTGACTGCAATTTCTCTTCCATTAGAAAGCTTACCCTGAAAATATATTAGTCAGATACATGTAATTTTGGTGCTAACAATCTGTGAGTAGCACTTTTTGAGACTAGTTTATAATTTACATTTAAATGAAAGAAAACACTGTATATTCTTACCTTGTAAACAGGTCCAAATCCTCCTCGTCCTAGCTTATTTTCTTCTGAAAAGTTATTTGTAGCCGTTCTAATGGTGTCAAAGTTGAATTGCAATGAATCAATAGGTTCAATTTCATTGTCAACTTCAGCTGTACATGGAAAAAGAGTATAAGTGCTTAACCAATCTCATTTCTTGAAAGGAAGACTTAAGATTTACAGGAGCAAATTAGTGAAACATGATGGCTAATGATAAATTTCACCCCCGTTTCTTTGTTGGGTAGCCAATAGCTTATGTTATTGTTAGCTGTAGAGAAACTACTGAATTTTGAGTGAAATTTTGTCTTGATTCTAAATAAGGAATCATAAGAAAACAAAGATTGTCTTACTGTCATTGTGATTGTGAAAACTTCTCTTGCGCTTCCTTGCTCTTATGAAGATGCAAACAGAGATGAGCAGTACTAAAACGACGAAAATCGGCACTACCACTGCAATGACAATACCTGTTGAATTGCTCTTTCCTGCAGATATAAAAATCATGTTGAGGGCTGACTATGATGCTCAACGCTAAGCTGAAAATTGGAAACTAAAAGACCTTTATCACAGGTTGAAGCTTAGCAAATCCATTTATGTTTTCCTTCACCAACTTGAAAAAGAAATGAACCAACAAAAAGTATAACAAAAATTTGAACAGCCAACCCAACTTGGATGGGGCTTGATTGATGCTTTGACTATTTCAGTTTAAGCATATAAGAGGTACCTTTGGTAGAAGTGGCATTAGTATTGGTGACTGGAGGAGGAGGAGATTCTTTTGATGGCGAAGACGGAGAAGCATCAGCCGTAGAGTCATAGAAAGGTGAAGTATCAAATCTAAGATTGCAGCTTGGTTTTCCAATTCTGCACTTTGTTAAGCCATAACAACGATCATTAATATTTGAGATGGCCCTGACCAAGCAATCATCACATTCTTGCTCTGATAAATCAGGTGTGCATTGCAGAAGAGCAAATATAGTCTGGAAGCTTGGTCCGGCCGCGCTTCCTGCAGCATACTTTTTAAGGGAATCACCTGATGAAGCATTGGTTCTAAGGCTTTCCAGCAAGTTCCTAAGCACTTGAATGAATTGATTCATATCAGTTGCATTGATTCCAACCCACAGAAGGTAGGTAGGGTCAGGTTCCATGGTGTCAAATATGGACCGGTTCGAATAGCGCAACATGCAGTTGTCATACCAACCTATAGCCTCCTTCTGATTCGGACAGCGATGCATCAGAAGGACTCTGGAATCATTGAGACAACTGCGGCAAGATTCCGGCTTAACATCTCCTCTACACATCCCAATTGCATTAACTTTGTCAGAGCCTTGTCCCTGAGAGAAGTTGTAGAAGCCATAATCAATTTGTGTATTGGAAGACAAAGTGGACAAAAGAGTGTTGAGGTTGGTGTGGTAGGCACTGTTTTCTGTGTAGTTTCCTTTATCATTCATGCAAAAATGGTACAGGAAGCTTGGCTGAGCTGTAGTATGAGAAATAAGCGTAAAAAGAAGACAAAGAAGTTGAGAAATCACTCTTGAACTTGAAGGTGCCATAGCCATAGCCATAACCATTGCAATTTAAGAATTATTATTATCTAGTCTCTATTTTGTAACATTGTGGACATTAAGTAACAGAAGATTGTTACAAGTTAAGAGGTTCTTTGAAACAATCTTCCGCGGAATCTTGCATTCTTGTTTTAGTGTTGCAAAAGTCCAAACTATGGTTTAAAATATCTATATAAAAATCCTAGACTTTAAGAGAATATTACTGATTTATACCTTAACATGAAATATTCACCGAAGAGACAGTATAAAAAACTAAGTCCATCCACACAATGCCGTGGGGTATTTTCCACTTACAAAGTTGACCAGAATGCAAACCGTGTAAACCGCAAAGGAAAGAGAGAGAAAATAAATAAAGATTTTCATTGACCACGTAAACACTTTCAAGAAGCTTGATTACCAGATCACAAGAATTGTTTTGCTATCTCATTTCTTTTTGCATGCAATGCTAATTTTTATTTCACTACATAGAATGTAAGTCCAACTCTTGGAATCGTGAAACGTGGCCTAGTTTTCCAATCCTTTCATATTTAATAGTTAGCAAACTTAAAAAAGGCAACATCAAAATATGATATGAATAAGCTCCAGTTGACTAATTCAATCCATCTTCATTTCAACGACAATTAAATCACTGAAATAATAATACCAAAAATAGTGGTTGATAGAGACCAGACTGGTAGATGACAATCTTTGGAAATCCCTTCATTGATTTGATCCTTTCATCGCCAACCTTGCTCACAAATTTGTTTTATTTATTTGAGTATATACCCATTTTAATTTCAAACCAGACATTTTAGTCTCAAACTAAAATTAATTACTCAGTCACCAAAAAAAAAAAACTAAAATTAATTACTCAATTAGTCCCTAACAATTAATTCCGTCAATCACTCAGGTCCTTTACTTCGTCAACTCTAAGGTAGCGTTTGGTAGAGAGATCGAGATAGAAAGATTAAGACTGAGAGACAGAGACTAAGAGACAGAGATTGAAATAAATCTCAGTATTCTGTTTGGTGCAAAGTGGGAGACAGAAATTGAAACAAGAATAAAACTCTAATTTAATTTGCACAAAGGGTAAAATTGGAATTAATTAATTGAAATGAGGATATTTTGTTATTAAAGTTTTAATTCATCTCTAAAAATTTTAGTCCCCTGTGTCCCTACATTTTGGAGGTACTGAAATATTGAAATTTTAGGGACAGAGACAAAAATTTTAGTACCAGTCTCTGAACCAACAAACATGATACTGAGTCTCAGTCTTCCAGTCTCTGTCTCAGTACCTCAAAACAAACGGAGGACAAAATAGTCCTTGACAACTCTAACAGGGGACAAAATAGTCCCTGATCTCCTTTGTTCGGAAATGACACTGTTCTCTCCCAATTTCCATCACATCTCGCATAACACTAACAGTCTAACATTGTAACTTCGAGCTACACAATGCATACTCTATAACTTTAATGTTCATAAGTAAAAAAAATCCTCAACTTATTCTCAACCAATTCATACTCAGGAAACTAATGACTATGTCTCTCAACTACTTATCATCTTCGATGGATCCTATGAATCTAGACAGCAAGTCTGATTTGTTAAGATTCGTCGTCGTTGTTGTCATCTCCCTCCTCCTCTGCCCTATCATCTCCATGACATCACATTGTCCACCACTCCGATCGCTTCCTTCAACTTCTTCTCCGAACCAATGTTCAGTAATCGCTTCAGTTTTCATATGAGCCGCAACGGCGACATTGCTCGTTCTACTGATAGCTTAGATGCGAGTTGAAACTGTGTACCAATTTGGAGTCCGAGAAAGAAGGAATGAAGCACTCTGTGTCTATTTCAAATGAGAATTTGCATATGATATCGAAAGAGAATCTTCTCATGATGTCCTAATGTCCAACAATCTATATTGCTTGCCGGAGAGTGGAGAAAGGCGTGCTCTTGGATAGTTGTGAAACTTGGTCTTGAGGATATCGTGGACGTCAGGGTTGGAGGTGATGTTATCGAAGATGTGAAAATAGATGCTTCTGGTGGGTGAAGTGCAGAGAAGGTGGATGTACCAGTCACAAATACTTAGGAAGCGTGTTGTCCGTAACATGTTGAGGTAGGTGGGACACGTGTGGCAATTACACTATGGCTTAATCTTGGAGCTAAAGAGGAGGAAGAAAAAAATGAAAAAGAAGACTGTGAATGTGAAGAATGAGAGTATGAATATTAGGGTTATGTGAGATATGATAAAAATTGGGGAAGAACAGTGTCGTTTTCGAATAAAGGGATCAAGGATCATTTTGTTCTTTGTTAGAGTTGTGAGGGATCATTTTGTCCCCTGTTAGAGTTGTCAGAGACTTTTTTGTCTTTCGTTAGAGTTGACGGAGCCAAGGACCTAAGTGACTGACAGAATTAATTGTTAGGGACCAATCAAGTAATTAATTTTAGTTGGGGACTAAAATGTCTGGTTTAAAATTTTTTGAGGACTAAAATAGGTATATACTCAAATTATTTTTAATAGGCTTACTAGTTACTACCCCTGCCAGAGGCAGACTAGAGAATCTTCCTCAGAACGCTTTGTCAAGCTGTAACTAAAAATTTCATTCATAATTTTTACAAACCAGAATTCATTCAGGTATCAATATTTACAACTGGTTTGGGTTGAGGAACTCATAAAATCAATCCTTTACCGAGGGACTAGTTGAGTGATGGATACTTCATTGATAGACCAAGGAACTGAAGAGGTGGTAGACTGATCAGAATCAAGCCCATCTTGTAGCCTGTTTGGTTTTCTTCCATGCAGGAAAGAAGCTGGTTGTCGTGGTAATGATAAGGTCACTGAATAACTGTTAAGCATGAGCAAAATATTCGCCATTGAAGGCCGCGCTGAAGGACTTTCCTGAACACATAATAAACCAATATGGATGCATCTGATGACTTCATTTCTTGAATAAGAGCCTCTCAGTGTTGGATCCAACAGCTCCAGAGGCGTGTTCTGTGTCCAATTTTTCCAAGCCTGTTATAATACAATGTTAGTATTTGAGCTCAAAATCTCTTAATCCTCTGGCATTTGTAGCTGAGTTATGAATCATCTACACTTGTCAAATACTCACATAGCTTAAGAGGTCATCAGCAAGATGTGTTTGATAAAATTCAGTGTTCTTCTTGCCACTAACAATCTCCAAAACTAATACACCAAAGCTGAAGATATCAGATTTCACCGAGAACTGTCCACGCATTGCATATTCTGGAGACATATAACCACTGGAAACAACATTATCATATCAATGTTAAAAATATTTAAGAACAAAGAAGATAAATTTCTAGCATTCTTCTTTTTTTATTCTTTCACAAAATCCAATTACGACACTAACAGTCTATAGATTAAGTCGGATAAATTAGAAAATCTCAGACTTACTATGTCCCAACTATCCGTCCTGTATTTACTTGAGTTTGATCTGCCTCGAAAATTTTTGCCATACCAAAATCTGAAATCTTTGGGTTCATGTTCTCATCTAATAGAACATTACTAGCTTTGAGATCACGGTGTATAATCCTAAGTTGAGAATCTTCATGTAGATAAAGAATTCCTCTGGCGATGCCAGTTATAATCTTGTAGCGTCTTGACCAATCTAACTCTCTTTGCTTTACAGGATCTGCAAATTTTGCCAAATGAAAAATATCCAAATTAGCAATAATAGCAGGGTTAGTACCTATCACAGAATAAAAATGCATCAATCAACCCCTTCCAACACCATTGTTCCATGTAAACACTATTATCTCAAGTAATTGAAGAATTGAACAGGTACAAACCGAATAGAAAGTAATCAAGGCTTTTGTTTGGTATGTATTCATAGACAAGCAGCTTCTCACGCCCCTCCAAGCAATATCCCAAGAGCCTCACTAAGTTTCTGTGTTGAAGCTTGGCCACAAGAGTAGCTTCATTCCTGAACTCTACTGCACCCTGCAAGGATGTCAATGAAAGCCTCTTCACTGCTATCTCCTGTCCTTCAGGGAGAACACCCTGAAAAACCAAACATGAAATTAGTCAAATCAAATGTAGTACTTAACTTAGCACAGAAAACATGTCTCTACATTTTTGCATAAACAAGACCCTAACCTTATAAACCACACCAAATCCGCCTTGACCAATCTTGTTCTCATCTGAGAAACAGTCAGTTGCAGCTTCGATTGTAGCGAAATCAAATTGCAACGACTCGACATCTGTAAGATCCTCCCGAACTACACAGCAGGGATAGTAATTCCATGAGTAACCAAATCAGAATAAAGGAAACCAATTAACTGGAATAACAGTGCAACCATAAAGAAAAAAGAGATTACTTGAATCCCGGGCAAATGAACTATACTTCTTTCTTGACCTCCGACGAAGGATGCAGCAGCCGAGAATGAAAAGTGCCGCAACAACACCAATGGGGGCAACAATGGCAACAATTAAAGTGGCATTACTCTTTCCTCCTGCACAAAGTCATGAACTTTACAACTACCTAAAACAAGGACATTAGACCCTGAAACAGGTCTAAGGCAATAACGCAGGATAGATAGGTAGATACCTTTTGAAGATGGAGGAAGAACCGGTTGAGTGGACGACCACGATTCGTTGTAAAATGGGTTCAGCTCGTATCTGAGATTGCAAATTGGGAGCAGAGATCGTGCGCCTTGTTTGCCAGTTGGAATGGAAGCGATGCCACTTTGGAAACACATGTTGCAGTCATAAGAGGACATGTCAGGAACGCACTGCGCCATCGTGTAGAGCTTCTGCGACCCTCTGATGGCAGCTTCTTTGGTAGCAAACCTGTAATCACCCGAGGCAGAGTTTGAAGCTTGCTTAGCAATTTCATTCAGCGTCGTTGCCACCAAATCGTTGAACTGTTGGAGCTCGGAGTCAGAGATGTTTTTCTCGTTGTAAAGGTTCATTCCGGGGACTATGTTGTTCAAGAAGGAGAGGTTGGTGTAGCGTAGCATGCACTCGTCGTACCAGATTATGGACTCGGTTTGATTGGTGCATCGCTTCCTTATCTCTTTGGCTGCGGTGGTTACACAGTCGCTGCAGAGGGTAGAGGTGACGTCAGGGCGGCAGAGGAAGTAGCCCTTGATCTCACCCTGGTTGACGGTGGTGCGGTAGAAACCGTGGTGGAGAGAAGCGTTGGAGATGAGGGAAGATAAGAAGAGATTTAAATTGGAGGAATATGAAGAATTAGGTAGGTAATAGGATCCATCTGTGCAGAAATTAGAGGTGAATGTTGGAGCTGCTTCACTTTCAAAGCTCATAAACACGAACACCGAAGCCACAAGTACTATCAAGTTTGTTGCAGAGGATTTCCAAGTTCTCATCTCTTTGTTCTCCGCTCTCAGGATCAGTCCAATTGTTTTTCTTTGTTTAATGACTGGTTTTGAAGATGTGAATTAAATTCCGGTGAGGGAGATGCTATGGAGCTTCACTGCAACGAAAACTGGTTAGACAGAACATAATCAAATTCAGAAATGCTGACCATTAAACAACAGGGGAGAATGAAGAAAATAAAGAAAGAATAGGGGTACAAGTTATATTATTTTTCTATATATATATATATATTTTTTGTTGGGGTCAAAACTTTTTAGCTATGCTTTTGTTATACTATGAATGAATCTGGGTCTCAGTGACGTTGACAATCAGATTCAAGGCGAGGGTAAGTGAAACTGGACCCAGGAGTGTTGGGTTTGGTTTAGATTGAGAAGGGACTTAAGACAAGTTGAAAGGGGACCACATAAGCTCCAAAAAGTCAAGTTTGATGGTAAAACCTAAAAGGATTGAGAATTCATAATGCCTTTTGCTTAATCTTCTTAATTCTCACAAATTACAAATTATGTTATCCACTTTTATAGTGCACTTTTTTATACATCTTTTATTTTCAGATATAAAAATAATACAATAAAAAACAAAAGTAATAAATATACTATATTTCTAAAAAAAATCATTAGTTAATAAATATATATTAAGATTACCAGACGAAAATTTTTAAAATTTAATATATTTAATTCAACTTTTTTAATTTTTAACACTATTTTTTTCTTATTCTTTTAACAAGTTGTTGAAAAATAATTAATTAATTATATGTATAGAATATATTTTCAAGTTTGTATATATACAAAATTGTAAAAGATATAAAAGTGAACCTAAAAATTAGAGTAACATATATGGTGAAAATATATAACTCAATACTTTAATTTAATAAATAAAGATGAAAAAATGAAAAAAATTAAGAATTAATAATTTTAATTTATATTAACTAATATTTTTAGTCTAATCATTTAATATCATATTTTTAATAAATAATTAAATATTTTTAAATTTATTGATCAACTGCTAACTATAAATAATAAATTATGTTGATTTTGTAGTATTATTACTAAAAAAACTAACTGTTTTCATTAAAATGAGATTTGCTTTTATTTATTTATTGTTTACATGATAATCGAACTAGGCGCATTGGGAATGGAAACTCTAGCCTAAAAATCTAAACAAAGATTAGAATTAGAGACCAGGTGGCAAAATCAAATAATGCCTAAATATTTGGACACTGATGACAACATAGATGAGCACAATTATGTAATCAGCGTGTGTCCCCAGCATTCATTTTTCAAAAATGCTACGTATCTTTTCAAAATAAAAATTCAGACAAAAAAATATATATATACTTTATTTTTTGAATAAAGAGTGCAGCTTTTCAATTGCTTATATTAATTAAGCAATTATGAACAAATCCCAAGAGATAAGATTGGCGATTATATTTCATTTCTAAATATGTCTGCCATTTTTGTTTGCAACTTCGGTAACTTTTGATAAAGCGGGAAATCCATTCTTGAATTTCCGAAGGTAGAAGTAGCATGATCATCTTAACACATTAATCATTCACTTCTGACAATTCCCACTGCAATCATCTTCAAGAGCAAGTGCAGTCTACGTCTCAGAAAAATTCTGTTTTCATTCAACCTCAAAAGGAAGACAGTTACAACCCTAACTGACCAACTAAGCAATTGAAGAAATATCTTATAGTTATTAGCTATATATTATCGTTTTCTTCCACAATTTAATCACATCTCTTCCTTGTTTTCCCATGGCAGAACATATGCCAAAAGTAAACAGCACCATAGCAGCAACAATTGGAATAACACATCCTAGAACTACTTCAACACGATTCCTTCCTGAATGGCGAGATTGAAGAACCGATGGAGTAAGTGATTTGGTGCTATTGTAAAAAGGGTAGACCTCATATCTAATATTGCACCCTGGAAGCAACACCCTCGCTCCTCGTTTTCCATCACAGCAATTCGGAACAGAAGCAATGGCGCTGCTGAAACACATGTTGCAATCAAACAAGGACAAATCAGGAGTACACTGCACCAATCCATAAAGAGTCTCTGTGCTTGTGAGGTTTACTTCCCCTGTTGCAAACTTATTATCCTCCATGGAATTTGCAGCTTTGGATGCAAGACCGTTTAACAAATTAGCCAGCAACTCGTTGAACCGTTTAAGCTCTGCTAGGGAGCCAATGGCCTAAACATACAATGTGTACAATGGGCTAAATCTTTGGTTTATGAATAAAATGAACATCACTTATACTATCCAGAACTCTAATACCATGTCCTGAAATCACTCATCCCAAAAGGTTAGAAATCACTCATCCCAAAAGCGTAACCTGATAGGACAATGTAATACTAATAATCATATCTCTAATACTTTCTAAACCTTCATTGTACACATTGTACAGTCATTGGCTCCCTATACTCTCTTGACTGAAACGTTCTTTGCATCGAATAAGTCCACTCCCGGTACTATGTTGTTCAGGATTGATTGGTTGGAGTAACGTAGCATGCATATGTCGTACCATACTATGGCCTCTTTCACAACGGGGCACCTCCGTTTGATCTCGGTGGCGGCGGCCGCTATGCAGTCGTGGCAAGCTACGGAGAGCGTGTCGCCTCGGCAGAGGAAGAGGCCGGTGACAGCGTTAGGAGAGGTGCTGCCAACTCTTGTCCTGTAGAAATGGCTGCCTTCTGTGGCGTTGGAAGTAAGCGAAGAGAGGAGGAGGTTGAGGTTGGTTTGGAAGGTTCTGTTTGGTTCGAATTTGAGAGAGTCTGTGCAGCAATGAGAACTGTAAAGTGGAACTGCTTCGGTTGGAAAGAATAGGAATCCAAATGAAATACTTTGCGTATTGGTGGAGAGAAAAGATTGGAGCGCAAATCATAGTTTAGTTTTGCAGAAAATGACCAATTAGACCTGTTAAATTATTAAGAGGAAAGAATAGCAAAAGAAGATAGTAATGGTTTAAGGTTTTATTCAATTTTGATGGCTTAACTGTATTGCATCAGCAAATGAGTGGATACCCTTTATAGGTGCAGAATTCTTGATCATCTTATCTTCACGTCACATATTTGTATTCTCTTGATAAGCAAAAAAGTACTTTTTCATATTGAAAAATAAGCAACCACAAAGCGTTACAATAATTTGAACTTTCACCTTGATAAAGAAAATCTAGAGAATATGTATAAGAATGTATAAAATTTTCAAAGCCTCGTGGAACAATTCAATCTTATCTAGAATCCATTTCGCTAACTGACATCTCATTGACAGAATTTTGCACTGATACATTGGTTGTAGCTCCACTGAATTGCAGCTCCTTGGGCATGTTTGAATCGGTTCCGCTGTGCACGACAAATGCTGGCTGGTTAGGTACTGGTAGAGTAACAGAATAACTATCCAGCATAAGCATTATTGTTGCCATTGTAGGTCTATCTGCTGGATCTTCTTGGACACAGAGTAAACCAATATGGATGCATCTCATAACTTCATTTGGAGTATAGGATTTTCTCAACGTGGGATCCATCAATTCCAAGGGTGTCCCTTCCTTCCAAAGTTTCCAAGCCTATAACAAATTTTCATCAAGCATTTGTTATGTTATGATATATACAAATGAGTAAATCAAGTAGGACCAAACCCAAACCATAATATTTTCTCTACTCACATAGCTCACTAGGTCATCAGCATCTGTTTCATAGAAAGAGCTGATCTTCTTGCCACTTATAATCTCCAAAACAAGGACTCCAAAACTGTATACATCAGACTTAACCGAGAACTCTCCGTGCATCGCATACTCCGGGGACATGTAGCCACTAAAACACATTTGAAACATTAATAACATGAAAAAGTGGCAATGCTCTTCTATTTTTGTTTGATTCAAACTACCAGTATTCTGGTACTAGATTGTTTGAAAATTCATAGTGCAAGATAATGAAAACTCCAACTTACTATGTCCCAACAATCCTGCTAGTATTTCCTTGAGTTTGATCAACCGCAAATAACCTTGCCATACCAAAATCTGCAATTTTTGGATTCATATCTTCGTCCAACAATATATTGCTAGGTTTAAGATCACGATGTATGATTTTAAGTCTAGAATCTTCATGGAGATATTGAATTCCTCGAGCAATGCCTCCAATAATCTTGTATCGTCTTGTCCAATCCAACAATCCTTGTTTCTCAGGATCTGCAAAGCAAAGATGGAAATACTAAAACACCTCAAAATACTAAACACCTCAAAATAATAAACATCTCAAAATAATAAAACCAAATACAATTTTCTCACGGTCAATGAATACTAGATAATATGATATTAGTTATTCTCAGTTTCTCTCAACAAAACTTGAAATTGTACAGTATAATAATGAACTGTGAAGAGTAATGTGATGAGCCTACCGAAAAGAATGTAGTCCAAGCTTTTGTTGGGTACATATTCATATACAAGTATCTTCTCTTCTCCTTGCAAGCAAAATCCCAAAAGCCTGACTAGATATCTATGTTGAAGCTTGGCAACCAGCTCTACTTCATTCTTGAATTCTTCTCCACCTTGTACAGATCCTTTAGAGAGCCTCTTAACAGCTACTTCTTGTCCACTTGGAAGCAAGCCCTGAATTTTACACATAAACGTATCCAGTTATTGCCTACACCTACACAGATATAATCATGCTTTCATTGTAGAAAAAGAGCTTAACAACACCATACCTTGTAAACCTCACCAAATCCACCTTCTCCAAGCTTGTTATCTTGAGAGAATTTCTTTGTGGCTGCTTCAAGTGTACTCAAATCAAATCTCAACGAATCAATGCTAGAGATCTCGGTCACAGCTAAGAACAGAACAAAAATAATATGTCTATCAGTCTATGGGATCGAATTACAACACAGCAGAGTTTGCAAAGCTTGAAGAACCAAAAAAAGTATATCCTCACTTTGTGGATCTTGTGCAGAGTCATGCTTCTTCCTTGCTCTTCTTCTAATTAAGAAACAAACGCCCGCAACAAACAGTAGCACAGCCACTGCAATTGGAACCACAATTGCAACAATAGTCCCGGATGATAGTCCACTACTTCCTGCATTTCCAAAATGAAAGTAATGACAGTTGCCAAAATGCTCCTAACTCCTAAGAAGGTATAATAAGACATCAGAACTAAACTACCTCCGGAATTAGATGAATTAGTTGCAGGTGGAGGAGGAACTAGCCCTGCCGACGGAGAAGGCGAAGGAGCCAAAGCATTAGAGCTATAGAAAGGGTACAACTCATACCGAACGAAACAGCTGGGGAATAGAACCCTCCCTCCCTGCTTTCCTCCACAACAAGGAGTTAATTCGGTTATGGCCTCAGTTAGACAGCTGGCACAGTCTCGTGGTGTGAGGTTATCGGTACACTGAGCCATACAATAAAGGTTCTGAAAACCAGATATGTTGGCTTGCTTTGTAGCGTACTTCTTTTCAAGAACAGGGGACTTGGCTGCTTCTTTCGCCGTTTCATTCATGGTTTTGAACAATAACTTCATGAAGCTTTCCTGGTTGGAGACATTCCCCGTGTTGGAGAGGTAAACGCCGGGCCTCGTGAACATTGTGGACAAGATAGAGCGGTTATTGGAATACCAAACCATGCACTCGTCGTACCA
Source organism: Arachis duranensis (assembly GCF_000817695.3). NCBI lineage: Eukaryota > Viridiplantae > Streptophyta > Magnoliopsida > Fabales > Fabaceae > Arachis > Arachis duranensis. Next base: position 111,047,803 of record NC_029780.3, on the reverse strand, counting down.
AATGATGGCTCGTTTCGATAAGGAACAATTTGCATCGGATGAAAGCTTCTGTGTGGCGTTGACCACGCACTGCCCGCAAGAGGATAAGTCGCCCCTGCACATGAAGAGACCGTAGACCGTGTCGTTGGAGTTTGTGCCAGGGACGGTGGTGTTGAAGAATTCAGCGTTGGCGGTGGCGTTGGAAGAGAGAGATGAGAAGAGGGTGTTAATATCCTTTTTGAAGAGGCTGTTGGCAGTGGTCTTGTTGTCTGAACAAATATTGTAAACATAAGTGGGACCTTGTGCTTTAGCGGTGGTTGCAAAATTGAGGAGCAGCAGGAGGGATAGTGATACTGGGACAAGGTTGAAGGTGATCCTCATCCAATTCCAACCCATGCTAGTTTCTGTTATTGTTTCAGAATAGAAGGATGTTATTGTGTTATGTTATGCGGTAGGAGTAGTTATAGTGTGTGAAGAATCAGGATTTTGTGTGTAGGTGTGAGCAAGATAGAAGAGGAGGAGAAGAAAGCAGGTCAAGCAAGCTGACAGGTCAACCTTGTTATTTATTACAGCAACTTACATCTCTTTCGTTTTCTGCCCGGAAAAGTGGGTAATTGCTTATTGGAATGGTATGTCCTTCTACCCTTGTAGTCTTGTGTGGAAATAAAACCACAAAATGAGAACAGGGCTTCGGGACTATGGTTGACTCCTTCAACTTAACTACAAAAATCTCCATATATACAATCTCACTATTCTTATGTTAGAAACACACGTAAACAGAACATAATTGGCTAGTTCCTTAGTTGCATAGTCCCTAATTAAAGCTATATTCATAACAATCTAGTTACTTTGTAGCATGAATTTTTTGTTTAAATTATTTAAGGATCAAAATATATAATCAACAACACACTAAGGAATAACAAAAGATATCATAATTCGATCCCCCAGTCCATACAAGCTCCAAAGCATAATTGAAATCTTGTCTTAATTTTATACTAACAGCAATGGCAATTATTTGCACAGAACGTTAGTCAAAAGTTAAATACTATTATCTAGGAAGAAAGTTACTTATAGACATTTCATTTTGTGAAAGTGGATGTGAACTAGAACTTGATTCCTGTGCAGATGCTCTTTGATCCATCTTTTTGTCCATGAAAAATGCAGGTTCTTGGGGAAGTGGCAACTCAATTGAATGGCTGCTAAGATATGTAACAACGGATGCCATTGTTGGTCTTGCATCAGGATCTTGTTGAACACATAATAAACCAATTTGAATGCACTTAAGGACTTCAATTTCTGAATAGTTATTTTTAATATTTGGGTCTAATATACTCAATGACATGTTATCCCTCCATTGTCTCCAAACCTGTAACACAGTAACCTCCCACAATCATTATATAAAACATCAACTCTTTTTTTTTTCTATTTGTTTTTTTATGAATCAATTTGAATACAGTTCATGGGAAATGACATAGAGCAAAAGTGTAAAAACAAACACCTAGCAGAATATTATACTCACGTAACTCAGGAGACCATCATAAACATAGTGTGATTTATAAGAGTTTGTGTTCTTCTTTCCAGTAATAATCTCCAAAAGCATGACTCCAAAGCTAAAAACGTCGGATTTATCAGAAAATTGTCCAAGCATTGCATACTCAGGAGACATATAACCGCTATTTATTAGATGAAGAAAATATAATATTAGTTTAACTACAAGATATATAGGAGAAAAAATAAATAAACAAAGAAAAATATATAATTGAACATTCAAAACATACTGTGTTCCAACAATTCTATTTGTACTTCCTTGATCTTGGTTTATTTCAACAATTCTAGCCATACCAAAATCTGATATTTTTGGATTCATATTTTCATCTAATAGAATATTGCTGGGTTTAAGATCACGATGTATAACTTTAAGTCGAGAATGTTCATGTAAGTAAAGAATTCCTCGAGCTGTTTCTCTGATAATATTGTATCGATCAAACCAACTCAACAGCCGTTTACCATCTACAAAATTCACAAAGTGATGAAGTATTGAAGTGAGTATGTAGCAACGAATTGAAAAAAATAAGATGAAAGAAAAAAATTTCAGCAAGTAGGAGTCTGAAGTCAAAGGAGACAGACCAAATAAAAAGTAATCAAGGCTCTTGTTCGGCACGTATTCGTATATAAGTATTCGTTCTTGTTCTTCAAGGCAAAAACCAATGAATGTGACCAAATTTCTGTGTTGGAGTTTGGCTATCAATAACACTTCATTTTTGAATTCATGATCCCCTTGTTTGGAACTTTTTGAGAGTCTTTTCACTGCTATTTGTCGTCCATCAAAAAGAATGCCCTAAAAATATAAATGAATATTTACGTAAAAAATAAAGTACTAAAAAAAGAATACTTTTTGCATGTATTTATTTACCTTATAAACTTCTCCAAATCCACCTTTTCCAATCATATTCTCATGTGAAAAGTTGTTCGTGGCTGCTTCAATTATAGCCAACTCGAATTGCAATGGCTCTAAAGTGGCACTTTCATCGCCAACTAAATCAATATGCATGATGAGTTATAAAACAAGTTTTTAGTCTTCTAGACATTAGAAATGTCGAGATCAATGGAGTTGTTATCATTATTATAATGATCATTTTGAATAACACATACAGTTTTCTCTAAGAATATTCTTGTCGCTCTTTCTTGTTTTTCTCCGAAGCAAATAGCAACCGAAACAGAGGAGTATCACCGAAACAAAGGAGGGCACAACAATTAAGATTATTGTTTGGGAGTGGCCTTTTCCATTTTCTGCACAAAACAATTAACTCCTCTAAGTGTCAGAAGTAATAATGATGTATGATATAAGTATAAGAACCTTAGGATTTGAACTTTCACCTTAGTATAAATAGACTAACACAAGATTCTTATATTGTTTTAACTCTTTTTTTTTTTTTGGAAATCTCAGTCATTTGATTGAAAATATATTGAAAGAGGGTTGACATTTAGTTTTTGTCTTTAATATTTATAGTGTGGGTAATTTTATCTGAATAAATTTTGGGTTCCTACCCCTAAAGTTTTATAAAAAGAAATATTATGTAATCATAAAAAATAATTATTTTTTATCATCACTTAATTATCAATTCAATTTTTTAGTCTAATAATTTAATAAATTTTTTTGTCTTTTTAACGAAAGAATTTAACATGTCATAATAAAATTCTGTTTGTGTCCTAAATAAGTTTATCCCTAATTTATTTTCTCTTTGGGTTCCAGCTATAAGATCAAGATAATCTTAAATAATGGATTAGACTAGAATATTTCTAATTCTTTCAATAGGATATATATTTGATCGAGAAGATATATTTTTGACCTAGAGTGTTAAGGGCCAGTAATTTTTATATTTTGTAATCATCAATTGGTTATCAATAGTATTTTTAATGATGTGAGATTATATTCAATAATAAAAGATTACTCACTTTTATATAGTTAAATGATGGTCACAAAATACAAAAATTATTGCCCCTAAACTTTTTTCTATTTGACCATATTACTCCCCACCTGCGGCGCAACGTGGTGAGAAGGTTCAATCAGCATGTACATCTCACGGAGCCTCTGCCCTTTAAAGAAGAAAGGTATTGATAATAAAAATGCTAAATACATAGTCATTATATATATACATTAATGTAATGAGTAATTTTATTGTAGACAGTACATCAAATATAGTTGCATTCATAAGAAAAGATTTTAGTGAGCATTCACCTGTTGCAGAAGGACCAGGCAGCTCAGGAGGTGGAGCATCATCATCACCTCCGTAAAATTGGAATAATTGAAACCTAAGAGTGCAGCTAGGACATAGAACTCTTCCACCGACACTTCCCAAACGAGCCCATGGTATTGCTGATACAATCCCATCACTGAGACAGTCTCTGCAGTCATCGCTGGAGAGATCTGGCGTACACTGAGCCAGAGTGTAAAGGGTTTGAAAAGGATTCAGTCTCGATTTATCTGTCAAATACCGGTTATCATTGTCCCCTGTCTGTTTGCTCAATCTAACTAAAATTTCCGATACATTAGCGAAGAAGTTTTGCTGTTGGATAGGAATGAAGCTGCTGGTGATGTTGAACTCGCTAAACATTGGACTTGCTATATACGTAGAGTTGATATCCACTTCGGAATAGCGAAGCAAGCAGTGACTATACCAAATAACAGCCTCTTTGGAGAAGTGGCACTTGGACCAAATTCGATCTTTTGCAATAGCCACGCAACGTGAGCAGAGGCGAGACGGAAGATCACCACAGCACATGAAGAGCCCAGACACCATTGTACCTTCCACCTTCTTAAACTGCTTGCCGCTCGTGGCGTTGGAATACAAGGAAGAGAGGAGGGTGCGGAGACGTGACTGGAAATCCTTATCGAGTTAATTCGGTTATGGCCTCAGTTAGACAGCTGGCACAGTCTCGTGGTGTGAGGTTATCGGTACACTGAGCCATACAATAAAGGTTCTGAAAACCAGATATGTTGGCTTGCTTTGTAGCGTACTTCTTTTCAAGAACAGGGGACTTGGCTGCTTCTTTCGCCGTTTCATTCATGGTTTTGAACAATAACTTCATGAAGCTTTCCTGGTTGGAGACATTCCCCGTGTTGGAGAGGTAAACGCCGGGCCTCGTGAACATTGTGGACAAGATAGAGCGGTTATTGGAATACCAAACCATGCACTCGTCGTACCAAATGATGGCTGTTTTTGATAAGGAACAATCTGCATCGGATGAAAGCTTCTGTGTGGCGTTGACCACGCACTGCCCGCAAGAGGATAAGTCGCCCCTGCACATGAAGAGACCGTAGGCCGTGTCGTTGGAGTTTGTGCCAGGGACGGTGGTGTTGAAGAATTCAGCGTTGGCGGTGGCGTTGGAAGAGAGCGATGAGAAGAGGGTGTTGAGATCCTTTTTGAAGAGGCTGTTGGGAGTGGTGTTGTTGTCTAAACAAATGTTGTAAAGATAAGTGGAACCTTGTGCTTTAGCGGTAGTTGCAAAATTGAGGAGCAGCAGCAGGGAGAGTGATACTGACACAAGGTTGAAGGTGATCCTCATCCAATTCCAACCCATGATTATTGTTTTATGGATTTGTTTATGTTTCGGGAAAGAGGGAGGATGTGGTGTTGTGTTATGTGGTAGTAGTAGTTTATAGTCTTTGAAGGAAAATTTCTGTGAACACGGAACAAGATAGAGAAGGATGAAGTTGCATTGTAAGGAAGAATCTGCCAACTTTTGACAATAACTCTAATTAATAATTATTAATTTTAAATTATTTTTTAAACGGTTCCGCTACATTACCAACAATATATCTGGCAACTTCTGCCAATTCTTATTTATAATTGTGTTTTATGAAAGTGTGTGTCTAATAAAAATGTCTTTTTTATAATTGTGTTTAATAGAAGTATCTTTATAGATATATTTTCTGGATGTGGCTCTTTATATATGTATTTAAAATATATTAATTACTAGACACATCTACAAACACACTTCCATAAAACACAAATATAAATAAAAATTGACAGAAATTGACAGATAATATGTTAGTACCATATACTTTTCCTTTTTTAAATTCAAAATTTGTAATAGTTTATACTTTATAGTCATAGTCTTCGAAAAGAGTTGACCTTAGCGTTTGTTTCAATTATGAATAATTAAGGTTATATGGTTTAATTTCTCCCATGGATGCACTTACGTCTCTTTCATGATTCTCATTGATTTTTCCAATCAACATTAAAGCACGATATAAAAAATTCCCCTCCTTTTTTTAAAACAAAAAAATCAAAATAACATCCTTTTTTTTCTATTTATAAAATATATTTTTTTATAATTTTTAAAAATATTTTTAATTTATTTTAAATTTATTGTGTTAATAATATTAACTTTATCTATTTTTTTTATAAAAATACTCTTTAGCAAAAATTTTACTTTTTTGTCATTAAATTTTTTTTACTCAAATATCGGCTTATTAATTTAAATATGGAAAACATTTTGGTGTATTGGTTGAAAATGGAGCAACTGTGTGTATTACAAATAGATGGACATGTCAGATGAAGGGATAACACGCAGGAGGCGTGGTGCCTTCAACACGTGCGGGGCGTGGAGGCTAGATGGCATGCTGTGGTTGAGCCACCTAAGCAGCACGCAGGGGACGTGCTTAGTCAGCACGCAGGGGGCATGCTGACGTGGGAGAATTTGTTTGGCCAGGAGGTGCAGCACGTGGGGGCGTGATGAGTCAGCACGTGGGGGGCGTGCTGACATGGCAAAGAGTGATTGGTCCAAGTATGCAACACGTGGAGGGCGTGATGACTCAGCACGCAGGGGCGTTTTGACACGTGTCAAAGCGTGATTGGTTGAGGCAGGCAGCACGTGGGGGGCGTGTTAAGTGCACTGCTCTATATAAGGTAGAGCTCGAGAGTGTTTTTCATATTGAGTGAGATTTGAGTGTGTTGTGAGGATTCTTTGAGGCTGTTGTTGGTGTAATGGAGGGCACCGCAAATTTGGTGGTGTATCACAACGGTGAGATAATACGTAATACTCATGAGGGAGTGAGGTTTATGTCCCAGAATCCGTTTTCGTTTGTGGTTCCATGCACGATGACGTTAATGGAGCTGCAGAACGGCCTCTGTCAAAGCATGGAGAATTGTACGTTAATGAGAGTGAGCAGAATTCTGTACCAAAATCTGGTTGTGATTTTTGGTGGTCTAATACAGTTTGATGCCATGCCGATCACTGATGAAGCGAGTATGCAGAAGATGTTTCAAATTCACCAGCAGACTCAGATGCGACACCCACAGATTGAGGTGTACGTTGATTTTGAAACTGTAGAGGCAGTGGCAGTTCAGAATGATATAGATATACATGATGATAGAGCTGCAGTGTACCAAGGAATGAATAGTAACAGCGAAGATGACTTCGAAGTCACTTATGAGGCCGGCGACGAAGATGAGGATGGTGATGTGGGAGTTGAGGCAGCAGCAGAGAATGTAGTGGTGGGTCCGTCGAGTAATCAACCGATGGACGTTCCACCTTTTATGCGTGAGTTGGATCTCGAGGCCATGCATGCCCCCGAGTTTCCGGAATATACAAACATAGGTACGTGGTGACTAAATAATAATTTTTTGTTAGTTTATACGTTCGATTGAGTAATAAACAGTGTTGTCTTAACCGGACCTGACCGGACCGGACTGGCCGGTTCGACCGAAAAATTGGTGAACCAAATATTAAACCGGTCCGGTCCGTTAATTAAATCGAATAAAGAAATGAACCAGTATGAATCAGTGAAACCGAAAATAAACCGATGAAAACCGGTCAAACTCGGTAAACTGGTCTAACCGAACCGTTGAAAATTAAAATAGCTGAATATTCTTAAAATGTTAGTAAAGATATATATTTTAAATTTTAACTTTAAATTTTTTACTATTTTTTAATTTTGTTGACATAGGCGTTGTCGATGCTGAGGACGGGAAATTCCGGATTGGAATGGAATACAGTTCTAGAAAGTCGGTCGTCGCAGCAATTAGAAGTTTCACTATTGCTAAAGGAGTTGACTATGAGGTATATGAGTCTGAGCCACAGACGTTCTATGCAAAATGCAAGATGTATGGGTGTGGATGTGACTGGCTTATCCGAGTTAGCTTGATATGAAAAAAAGGTTGTTGGGAGATACGAAGATACAACGATAGGCACACGTGCACGATCGGAACGATTTCACAAGATCATTCCAAGTTGGACTCAAATACAGTTGCTGATGCTATAAGGCCATTGGTCGAGATGGACCCGTCCATCAAGGTGAAATCTATAATTGCGGAAGTCCAGTCAAAGTTCAACTATACCATTAGTTACTGAAAGGCTTGGTTGGCAAAGCAGAATTCCATAGCCAACGTTTTCGGCGGTTAGGAGGATTCTTACCAAGCCTTGCCATGGTGGCTCTCGGTCATGGTGCAGAAGATGCCTGGTTCAGTTGTCCAAATAAAGACACGACCACTGTACAATAGGAATGAGGAGGCGCAAGGTGTAAAAATACTTCATCCTGTATTTTGGAGTTTCAATCCATGCATTAGGGCATTCAGGCATTGCAAGCCCCTGGTTCAGGTTGACGGTACACACCTATACGGAAAATACAAAGGTACACTTCTAGCCGCTGTTGCACAAGATGGGAACCAGAACATTATGCCTATCACCTTTGCCTTGGTGGAAGGGGAGACAGCTGATGCGTGGCACTTCTTTCTCAAGAATCTACGAATGTATGTTGTTAGAATAGACGGCGTGGGTATGATCTCATACCAACATGAGTCAATACGGACAGCAGTAAATTGTTCCGGTGGCGACTGGCAACCTCCAAGAGTGTGGTGGATGTTTTGTATAAGACACATCGGCAGTAACTTCTTAAGGGCATTCAAAGTCCCTCACTTGCAAAAGCTTGTTGTCAACATAGGGTATTCAAGAAAAGTGGAGGAGTACAATATCAACTATAAGAGGTTGGAAGAGCGAGACGAGGCATGTGCCAGGTGGTGCAATGCCATTGGACTCAGACATTGGGTATTGGCATTCGACGAGGGACATCAATGGGGCCATATGACAATGAACCTTGTCGAGTGCATTAACTCAGTGTTGAAGGTGCCCGTAATCTACCTGTGTTGGCGCTGGTCCGAGCAACATATTATAAGTTAAATGAACTTTTTACGCGGAAGAGTGTCGAGACTCACGCACGCAAGTGTGATGGATATACGTACTCCGCATTTGCGCAACAGCGGATAGAAGCAAGTATGCAACAGGCTGGGAATATATTTGTGCACCGCTTTGATAGATGAAATGAGGTGTTTGAGGTGCGCGAAATGACTACTGAAAAGGTGCTAGTTGTTGATCTTGCACGACGGACATGTGACTGTGGGCACTTTCAGGTTGAACGAATACCATGTCGCCATGTTATTGCTTGCTGTGCTAACCAGTGTCTCGATTGGCAGTTGTTTGTGCATGGGAGAAATAATTACGTACCATTTTTTTAAACTCTTAAACTAAAATGTTTTTCCTTTCACCGTATAAACTTAGCTTACTAATACTCACTACTACTCCTCAATACTGATCACTATCACTCACACTCTCCTACACGGATACACTTCTTTCTTACCTTCTCTCTTATTTTCTTCTTTCTGTGTGAAGCCTAGCCATGAGAGAAAAAGAGTGAATATATATGCATGAAGGAGGGACACTTGCGCTGGTTCCCGGAGGAGGGGGGCTGTCCCCTGCATGCAGGCAGGCCCGGTATGTTGAGGGTGACCTCCACCCTCTGGAAATTCTCCTCTTTGGCCAATATCCGGCCAAAACACCACCTATACAATCATAACAAAAATAATTTCCGTCAAATATCCTTTAATAATTTTTTTTATTGATTAAATTATATTTTTATCAAAATATTTTTTTAAAAAAATTAATACAACAACAACAAAGTATTGTCGAAGGACCCAGGAAGTTTCAAAAGTAACTTTTTTGAGTTTTTGACTTATAAAAAGTAATAATATTAATGTCTGGTGTAATTTTCAAAATAAAATTACAGTTTTCTAAGAAGCTATTTACTATTTAGGAACTTATAGAGAAGTTAAAAAAATGACTTCTCTCGTAATGCTACTACTTTTTATCACATTTCTATAAAATAAGTACTTTTAGAACTAAAAACTCAAACACAAAATAACTTATTTATAAGCTACTTTTAATATAATCGTTTATTGTTTAACCTATTTTTTCAAAAGTAGCTTAATTAAGTTATTTACGCAAACTGGGCCTAAGTGGGGTCGGCTACATGAATCAAAACGACGCCATTGAGGTATGTCATGTATCATGTCTACAGCGAAACCGTTTACATGTAGATCTCATTTGACCACCTCATAAATGGTTTTCTTAGGTCTTCGGTCTTCCTCTGTCTTTCATCCGTTGTCCATCCTCCATCTCATTCACTTTCTTGACTAGTACTCTGTCAGTCTTCTTTTCACATGTCCAAATTTTTATTTAAAAAAATTATTTTTTAGTTATTAAATTATGATTTTACCAAAATTTTTATTAATATATTTTTATATTTTACTATTAATTTTTCGATATCAATATATATTATTTTAACGTTTAATAAAAAAAAATCTTACTACTGTTAATAGAAAATAACCTTACCAAAATTTTTTATTTAATGTTAAAATAATATATATTGATATTGAAAAATTAATAATAAAATATAATTATAATTGTTAGCAAAAATTTTGGTAAAATCAAAATTTAATAATTAAAAGATTATTGAAGAATATCTTAAAAAAATAATTTAATTATTAAATTTTTTAAAAAATATTTTGATAAAAATACAATTTAACTAATAAAAAGATAATTTATTAATGGTTATTTTGGTAAGCAAAATTTAATAATAAAAAAATAAAATTTTTGTTAAAGAATATTTTTATAAAAAATCATTTAAAATAGATTAAAAAAAGATTTTTTAAAAATTATAAAGGAAGATAATGTATATTTACAAATAAAAAAATGTCATTTTAACATCTTTTTAAAGGAGAGTAAAATTTGCTCAGATATTAAAAGATGGCCGATATAATAGAGCAAATACGAGAGAAGTGGAGACAAAGCACATATTTAACATACTAACATATTCTTCCCAATAAACTAGAGATTAATTGGTTAAAATTTATTATGAGAAAGT
>NC_029780.3:111036285-111037079 GCF_000817695.3 Arachis duranensis | reverse complement strand
GTTTAAAGATCAATATTTTTATTAAAATTTAGTCAATATTTAATTAATAAAAAATAATATATAATTTTATATTATTAAATATAAATTTAGATTATTTAAAATATTAATAATAATTAATTAATGACTACAAATTATAAAATATGTTAATCTATCTGATTTATTATTATAGTCAATTTTGATGGCTGGGCTTAATTATAAGTGCTTAACAATTCGAATATCAAACTCCTTCATTCGAAGAATCTTCATTTTCATCTTCTTGTGTACAATACTCACAACTCACCCTAGCTACTGAACAAATTCAGCGCCAAAATTCCTAAGTAAATGTTGGTTGTTAGTGTCCCTACCTACTGTTCCTTGCTCATCAATCCCTACTAATAGACACTGAATGACTGAACTATATAGTAACTTGATTCTCAAACTTTACATAGGTAATGTAATGTTACGTGTATTGTAACTTTTAAATGAAGAGTAAATTTCTTTTTCATATAATTGAAAAATTATAAAAAAATATACATATTCTCTACAAATTTAGTGAAAATTTTTCCTTTTTATTCAATTTCACTTTTTACCAAAATTTTTTCCTTTTTTTATATGGTGGAAATTCAGGTGTAGTCGATTTTACGTGAAGTTGATACTTGAAAATAGTTAAATAATTTGACCAAATTTTCATCTAACAGCTCTCAGATATCAACTTCATGTGAAATCGACTTCACCTAAGTTTTCACCTTTTCATATACTACCTAATATCGGCCATTATTATTTTATAAAGGAAAAACAAGTCGTCTCTCCTACCA